>NC_091341.1:5679051-5764051 GCF_038502225.1 Cherax quadricarinatus
CGTATTTTTAAACTGACCCAATAAGCATTTTTCAAGGTCATATTTTGACTCGGGAGGGAAAATACATAAAATTAACTAATCTTATTTAAAAGCATACAACCTTTCAAAACTGTTGACCAGTGTTACCTCCTCTTTTTACAGTCTTAAGTATATATGTCGAATTGTTGTAAAGCCACTGCTGGCGAAAGTCTACAAATAAAGATACCTGGATGCTGCACAAACGTCTCCATCCTCAGAGATAATACTGCATGGGTATTTCCTTAACTGCAACCACTGATACAATCACATCAATTCTGAAGGATCATTTTTTCCCAAACTCTTAGCCAAATAGGTTATTATCCGTATTGAATTGACCGTCAGCAATAACTCCAAACCTGCCTCTCAAATTATTCATGCTGGTAGGTCACCTGTCAACTACCACTATACAAGATCATTTTAACTTACTCTGTAAAAAGAGTGATGAATCCGCTCAGTTTTGGCTATCTAAAAATTTTCTAAAACCCACAAGTCACGGGGAAACATGTGACTTTGCTTCTCACCAATAGGATAACGCTTCGTCAGGCCAGAAGTATCAGAGTTCATTACCTTCCTCCAGTTTGCTTGAAAATGTCACGTGTGAAACACTATACAGAGAAACAATGTCACATGTGAAGCACTATACAGAGAAACAATGTACATGTAAGACTATACAGAGAAACAATGTCACATGTGAAGCATATACAGAAACAATGACACATGTGAAGCACTATACAGAGAAACAATGACACAGGGAAGCACTATACAGAAACTGTCATTGTGAAGCACTATATAGAAAACAATGACACATGTAAGCACTGTACAGAGAAACAATGACAAGTGAAGCACTTATAAGAGAAACAATGTAAATGTGAAGCACTGTACAGAGAAACAATGTCACATGTGAAGCAATATATAGAGAAACAATGTCACTGTGAAGCACTAATAGAGAAACAATGTCACATGTGAAGCACTGTACAGAGAAACAATGCCCATGTAAGCACTATATAGAGAAACAATGTAAAATTTGAAGCACTGTACAGAAACAATGTCACATGTGAAGCACTATACAGAGAAACAATGACATGTGAAGCACTATACAGAGAAACAATGTCACTTTGAAGCACTATACAGAGAAACAATGTCACAGGGACCCTATATAGAAAAAAACAATGTCACATCTGAAGAAATATACAGAGAAACAATGACACATGTGAAGCACTGTACAGAGAAACAATGTCACATGAAGACTATACAGAGAAACAATGTCACATGAAGCACTATATAGAGAAACAATGACACATGTGAAGAATTATACAGAGAAACAATGACACATGTGAAGCACTATACAGAAAAAACAATGTCACATGTGAAGCACTATACAGAGAAACAATGTCACATGTGAAGCACTATATAGAAAAATGTACATTGAAGACTATACAGAGAAACAATGCACATGTGAGCACTATACAGAAACAATATCACATGAAGCACTATGCAGAGAAACAATGTCACATGAAGCACTATATAGAGAAACAATGTCGTTGAATTAGACACATGTCAACTCTTGGGTATCTTTATTTAGGAAACGTTTCGCCACAGTATTTCATCAGTCCATACAAAGGAGAAACTTGAAGAACAGGAGGAGAATGGGTAATCAGTCCCTCAGCCTTGAGTCGATATGTTCAGTCCATCAATCTTGAATAGAATACGGCATAGAGCGGAGAAGCGCTTATAAGCCGTAGACAGTGAGTGCAGCAGTCGTAGGTGGTGTCACATTTGTCCAATGGGGAAGTAGGTCTGCCCAAAGGTTAGAAAGTGAAGAATTCCCAAGTATTGATCCCAAGAATTGCAGTGTCTGACAGGATTGTAGATGAATGGTTCAGAGAACCGACATGTTGTGTGGAAACTTTTCCTCAATGAAGATCCCCAGAGTTGCATATGTGTCTAATTCAACAAATGTCGATCTCTGAACCATTCATCTACAGAAACAATGCTCATTGAAACATTATACAGAAAAAACAATGTCCATGTGAAGCACTATACAGAGAACGATGTCAGCAGTGAAGCACCTACGGAAACAATGACAGTGAAGCACCATCAGAGAAACTTGACTCATGCATTTCCCAGCTCAGTTATCCAGGCAATTGAGGACCACCCGTCTCACACCGTTTTGTAAATTCATGAAATTTTTAAAACATAGCTGACCAGAGATATTTAGTGATGGTGTAAGGAAAATCAGGAGAAAGGTAAAGCCGTGCAGGTACTAAGGACACAGGGAACAATACTGGTCCCTCGAAATCTTGGGACCATATACAGGTCACATGTATGAAGAAATATAAGCTTCCTTAAAAGAATTTATGTTTTGTTATAAGTGTCAACACAGATGTTTTAATTTTTTTGGTTAAATTTAATGATTTTAAAAGAATACTTTTGGTTATATGAAAATATGTAGTGACAGGAAGATAAAATTAAATGCTGATACCCGGGTATAAATTAGTCTTTCCATCAATACTCTGCTTCTACAAAAAACGAAACTTCAGAAATTCGTGGTAATCAGTAGATAAATCACAAAAATTTTGGGATCGAACCCATGCCTGTGAGTCCTTAAACGCAGGGCAGGGTTAACCATAGGATACTTGCCAACAATTTTTTCATACTAGATATATTCTCATAACCATTGAAATGTTAGCGATTTGATTTAATTATGATATCTGGGGACTATGATATAATATCCACCCAAACTGACAGAGTGACACTGAAGATAAACTGCTATCGAAGTAAAGACAACTATAAAATACCGTGCATACTTTTAAGTTTTAAATTGTTAAATGCCAGGTAGTTAAATTTTAATCGTTTAAACAAATATTAAAAAAATAAGTTTAAGAGTTTGGCCCCTTTTTAAAGTACTTTTAGTTCCAATGACATTTTATTACATATCTTTCTCTCTGTTTCAGTGACCCGTGCAAAGAGGAGCCACCCAGTTTTCAGTGGTTAGAAAGAGACAGACTTACTACCACTTGAGAAATATCAACAAGCTGTTTTATTTCAGATGACTCCCTTTTGGTCTTTAAGTATTCACTGTAAGCTTGCTGAACCACATTCTCTACCAGACACCTGTATGCACACCAAAAGCTGTGGGGTTAGAAAAATGACGGACACTTCTGAGATGATCTTCATCAGCACCCATCATCCTCATGGAATCTGTTTCCAGCAAGGGGGTGACTACTGTGCCACGAAGACTAGGGAAATTTTCACCTTCATACATGACGCCTTGCAGGATATTCAAGCGCATTCCAAGTTCTTGATCCCAGTCGTAGTTGGCAGAAAAAGGTTCTTCAAATCTGACCTTTTGACTACACAACTAAAGAGTTTAGAAAGCTCCATACCCTATGCAGTCAATCGATGAATGGTTTATAAAGGAACTTGCTCTGTTAGCTTGAAGCAAAACACTAAACTAGCCAGAAAACGGGGGTTAAGCTTTTCTGCAGAGGAAGTTCAGATGACTTCAGTCATGACGACTCATGTACCAGGAGTTTCAGCTTTTCTGCACATGAAGCAAAGTTTATAACTGAGGTAGATGATGAATGTCACTGAAGTGAATTCATCATTACTCCCCGAGTTATATGTCAATTCTCAATCTTCAATTGTCAATTTCTAACATCCTCAAAACCAGACAAATCAGCTATTTATGCTGGTAACTTCTTACAAGCATCCCGCCTAGTTCCATACCTCCAGCAGATAAGGAATTTCTGAAAAGAGAAAATTTGAATTCATTATTCTCTCCTAGAAGAACTGCTTAGAATTATGACGACAAAGGTGAAGGAAGGAACATCAAACTACTGTTCTGATAAAGTCGCTGACGGAAAGTGGAAGGACGGGAAACTAGTAACTATCCCATCCTGATTTTAAAAATCACCAAATCCATCCTGATGTTAACAAATCACCAAAGTAAAGGTATGATAGCACTACCAAAAACAAAGTGAAGGTCTCCTGCCTCAATGTCACATAACTGGATTGTCAAATATGAATATTCACTGATATCTATGAGGGGCTCTTGGCACTGCTTAACCTTGTTTTCTTCAGCCTTAGCCCCTATATAAAAAGGGGTAATAATTTCAACTGGAGCTAGTATCACTCAAAAGTTCAGCGTTGAGATAACATCTTGATGATTACCAAAGTCAACCAGGTCATCTAGACTCTATCTACTGAGGCTGAGTCGGCATCTACACAAAAGCAAAAGGAGATGAGAAGCTGTGCATTACCCCAAAATTTCCCTGAGATACAACATGGCAGTGCGCCTTGTCCAGATGCCAAAAGGACAGGCAGATCTGTATCTTGTACTAAAATTGACGAAATGTTATGGGCTAGATAGTTGTGTGGTAAAGCAGCTCACACTATCTCACAAGGTATCACTTCCATTCCTCACACTGCAGTGAAAAATATCAAATACCTATATTTTGGTTGTTAATTATAGTTTTTAAATCTACGTATTAGATTTTTGCATTTTTCAAAAATTATCAAAACTTTTAGTTTCCAACCATTTGAATACATCCATAATAAATGCTTTGGATACATAATACTGTTCTATGTTTCCCCTTGAAAAAAATTTTTCCTCACACTCAGTCTTGGAACGTTAAAAAGAGCACGCCAGAACTTTACACGTCCCCCGTCAGTCTTTCTGTCCGTTCGGACTTTCTAATTAATATCACCAAAAATACTAAGTATGTCGCTTCAGCCACATTTAAAATAGTCAAGAAAGGGCAAGAATCAGCATTGAAAAGGTTAATATTAAAATCAACCTTGGAATGTTGATGGTAACAGTGATATGTTGGTGGAGGCAGGCTTTGTTTGCCAGGAGAAATATTAAATTTCTCCTAGCGCGGGTGTTAGTCCATAATTACACTCTACCTGGAGCTTTCACTTATTTGACTGAGGCTTTCCACTCTTATTGATCCAAATCGACAAAATTTCTTCACTTCATTTAGAAACAAAACACTTTGTGCTCTCAATCTTAGCCTTCTCCAGACTCAATTCTCACAAAATTTTTATTCTCACTTTCATCTCCACTGACTGTTTCTGTCGTGAGAAGACACTTCCCAGCTTAGGGTAGGTCCTGGACATCCCATAACGAAGACCAGAGAGACCCATAAATGCATATTTGGCTGTATACAATGTATTTGGTCTCATCAGGGCCTACTGGTTTAGTGTTGGCCTATAATATAATTCTAGATCTATATATGTAAATGATGCTTTGATAAATATTTGATATTTTGATATAATAGGGTTTGTCTATTATACTTTTTAATGCAACGAAGTGCAATGAATTGTCAGTGAGATGGGAAATCCCCCAAAGAGACAAACGAGGAGGAATGGTAGTTTGTATATGCCTATCACCAGATGAAGGCCTCCACCAAATACAAAGGAATGGGAGAGTGATCCAGATTTATAGTAGTACAATATAAGCCTTTATTATCGACGTTTCGCCACAGTTCTATCATCGGCCACAAACAGACCTGTTTATGACTTGATAAAGTCCACTGTAGGCGAAATGGTGCCTTTAAGGATTGCATTACACTACATTTGTCTTTATCCATCGTAGTCGCATTTCATAACATCTCCCCCTTTATTATTATAATCAAATAAAGCCTAAACCGACAAGGGTCATGCAGCACTGCGAGGCAGAAAGTGCCGAGCTAAAAACACCCTTTAGGTGGAGGGGATCAGAGGGGGAAGGGGGGAAAAGGGCGGGAAGAAGCTAGGGTTGTGCCAAGGTCGTACAGAAAGGGCGTTGCTGACAAAAGTAAAATTAATCTTAAGTCAAAGTCAGGACCATTTGCAAGAAGAAAAGATAGGTAAAACAGTAGGGCGGCAGGTCGTTGGGGTAAATCCGAAATAAGGACCCGACAAATTCAGGAAGGAATAGGGTGTCTTTCCCCGAGATGCCCAGGGTAAGGCGAATTTGGCCGATGTGGACACGGAGAGTGGTCCAGATATCGCAAGGGTGGTAAGAAAATGGCCTCCAAAAGTGGTTTAATAGACTGCAATTTGTTATGGTGCATGTTCGACTGCCTTTGTTGCCGATGGCCGCAAAGACAGGCAAGACAAAAGACATTCTACAAGACTGATGGCTGGAAAACATCGACTCCAGGTTAGGACTGATTACCTCATTTCTCCCCTCTTACGCCTTCTCTTTGTATTGGACGATGAAGCCCTGTGTGGCGAAACGTTTCCTGAATAAAGATTCCTATGCTGCATAGTGTCTCAATCTTCAACTTGTCGGTTTTCAAACATTCATCACACAGGCAGAGATGATCAGATGATCCGTACCACTGACCGCACAGCAGCATCTGCCTCTTCATTGCCCTGCCCAAGGACCCAACAGAAAACGACATCTGTTTTTGCTAGCCCCCAGCGCAACCATGCTGAATACGAAGGACCAATGGATGAGGGAATCAAATTGTTTAATGGCTTGTAAATCACTGAGGAACATGAAATGATCTGAACGCCGAAGGGACATGTAATACGGAGAAGCGCTATGAGGATGGCATACAACTCCCGGACAACATCGTCAGGGCCTCCGCAAAACCCAACACTGTCAGAAGATTTAGAACCATCTGTATAAACAGCGAGGGGATGAGCATGAAACCGAAAGTGATAAAGAAAAGAGCGAGAAGCAGCCGTAGGAAGGAGGCTTTGGCACACGGTAGTAGGGGAGAAAAGACACGAAGTCGGATCCTCTCAGGAAAAGGGAAAAGGCAGACGATACGAAATACAGGGAGGTAACTGGAGAAAAGACCGGAGTGAAGACAAGAAAAATGGTCGGAGTAAGCAGGAGCAAAACAAGTAACGGGCTTCCAACATCTGGACCAACCTGACATAGAAGGAATACAAGGTCATGAGAGCGGACAAGTAACGAAGGCAATGAGAATCACGATGATCAGCTAAAGGAACATTGCCTCTGCGTAGAGGCTTTCAACAGGGGATGAACGAAAGGCACCGAGGCATAAACGTAGACCCTGATGATGGGATTATAAAACACTGGTTCTTAAACAACGTCTCCACAGGTAGAGTGTATTTTTATTTCATTTGCCTGTTGCCATAGTAACTGGAGGGCGGATTAACAATACAATTTATAATCTTTACCATAAAAACACATTTGTATAAAAACCATAAGGAGTCTTTATAAGAACACAAGAAAATGAAAAGAGGAACACTGCAACAGGCCACTGACCCATGCGAAGCAGGTCCATGCCCTCCCGGCCTAGAACAATGACCACCTAGTCAGTCACTTCCACTTAAGGAAGGAGCACAGCACCAACCTGTCAGGGTTAACTCCCCACCACCACACCCCACTTATGTATTTATCTAACCTATTTTTAAAACTACACAACGTTTTAGCCTGAATAACTTGTACTCGGGGGTTTGTTCACTCATCTACAACTCTATTCCCAAAACCAGTGCTCTCCTATATCCTTCCTGAATCTGAATTTTTCCAACTTGAAATCATTGCTGAGTCCTGTCTTGGCTGGATATTTTCAGACCTATTTTTAAACCTTTTTATTCATGTTTTCCATTTATACACTTCATCATATTCTCCCCCCTTCTACGCCTTTCGAGAGAGTGCAGATTCAGGGCCTCAGTCTATCCTCTTATGGAAGATTTCTGATACATGAATAACTTTGTCATCCTCCTCTATACGTTTTTCCAGTGCATTTATATCCATTCAGTAATACGGTGACGGGAACTGTGCAGCATAACCCTAAATGAGGCCTAACCAAGGATTTTAGAGATGAAGAACAACCTGAGGATTTTATTATTTATACTTTTTGATATAAAGCCAAAATTTGTTATTTCATTGCGAACACTAATGCACTTTGTCTTGGTTTAGATTACTGCAACCCAGAACTCCTAAATTCTTTTCGCAATCAGTAGTATTAAGATCTCACTATTCAGTTTATAAGGGATGGTTATGTCCTGCCCAACATCTACCACTTTTCATTTGTCTAATTTAAACTGCATCTGCCACTTCTCCGACCACGCATCAGTCTATTCAAATCATCCTGGAGTGCACTAATGTCCTCAATAAAATGAACTGGACGGCCTATTTTCGTGTCATCAGCAAATTTGCTTATGTTCTATTCATTTAGTAAATTGTTGAACACAAGGGCTCAACACTGACCCCTGAGGAACAACGCGTTCGTCCCCAGTCTGATTTCTCCCCATTTATGCAAACTCTTTGCTGCCTGTCAACCACGCCTCTACCAGGAAAAAATTTCTCCATTCCGTTGCCTTTAAATTTCTCTAAAGTCTCTGATGTGGAACTCTATCGAAGGCCAACTTAAGTCCATATACACAATATCATATTCATTGCCATGATCTACCTCCTCAAACACCTTAGCAAAAAAGTTAGTAAATTCGTAAGACAGGAACGCCCCTTAGTAAAGCCGTGTTGAGATTCATTTATCAATTTATGCCTATCAAGATGGTTACGAATTGCCTCGGCAATTATTGATTCCATAAATTTTCCCACTGTGGAGGTAAGGCTTATTGGTCTATAGTTCGAAGCTAAGGACCTGTCACCTACCTTGTAAATGGTATTACATTTGCCATTTTCCACTTAACAGACACTATGCCAGTTTGTAGTGATATGTTGAAAAGATTAGCAAAGGTTTGTAAGTTTCTCTTTACATTCCTTTAAAACCCTGAAACAATTCATCAGGACTGGGATTTGTTAGGTTTTAATTTCTGTTTGTCTGAGGATCATGTCACCTAGTTATTGCAATCGTGCATAGTTTATTATCGTCCTGTTCTAAGTAACTATTTTTCTGAATTTCCTAGTATCTTCCTGAGTAAAGACTGAGAGGAAGCAAGAATTGAAAATTTCATTATATCCCTAACACTGTCAGTGATCTGCATAGATATATCACATACACAATAACAAATAACATTTAAAAGTAGATTTATATCTTTGGTATATATATATCACATGTTACAATAACAAGTATTGTCACAGACACTACCTTTCTTTGTGTCATGGACATCCTACCTCCGTGTCATAAGACACCTTGTCTGTGTTACGACACCTTCTCTCTGTGTCACACGCCACTTTCTCTGTCATGATACTATTTCTCTGTGTCATATTACCTTTCGACAGGGTTACGACACTTGCTAATGTTACATGATTCTACATCCTTCACCTGTGTTATGCCGACGACACCGTTAACACAACCTCTGTTTCACACAATGACACTACCTTCTCGTGTCACACAACGTTGTGGGATAGCCAGCAGGAAACTAAGTCCAGCCGGTGTAGCCAGCAGGAAACAAAGTCCAGCTGGTATCAGGTGAACTGAGTGAGGCCATCAGGCAACTTTGAGGCTGTCAGACTCAATGAGCGGCGGTGAACACACTCAAAGGCCAAGTCACCAGCAGGTGAGAGTCTGGTGAATACTGTCATCATACTGGCTCAGCAGTCCCCACATTGGGTTTGATGATGTACCCAGTGGTACTGCCGGCCAGCAGGTTAACTACTTAACCACCAGTTCGATAGGAGGCCGCAACAGAAAGAATTGTAGGAGAAGCTGCTGAATAGACTTGCCATAATCCAGCTTGGACAAGACTAGGGTGGAATGCAAACGGAGGTGTCTGTCGATCTGCTCCCCATGAACGATGCACAAGAATTTTAGGAGTGCAGCCGACCATGGCAGGTCATCCTTCAAAGAGGAAACGTGAGGTTTCCAGTCAACAGGCGATCGAACAGAAGACCAAGACCGTATCACATTCTGGAATACGTGAGCCGTGTAAATACAATGAAATATCTGGGACAAGAGGACGTCTAGTGAAGGTAATGAAATGGGTTTCGCACTAGAAAATTTAAACCATGAAGTGGCTTAATGGGAAACACGGTCAAACGCATCCTGAAAGAGGGCCACTACCAGGCGACGGTCAGCGCCTGCGTAATCTATAGGAAGTCATGAACAAAAGGACGACCAAATATGCGAGGGAAAAAATGGAAGGTAGGTCATTTATAGCTAAAAAGAAAAAGGGTAGTACTAAGGGTAAACATGACACGATATCATAATGACACGATTGCAAAAAACCATACGGGGGGATAATATCGTCTCAAACTTCAGACCGTGGTTGACCATGGCCAGTAGTCAATAAGATTCATCCAACTAGGTATATTTCTACACCATAGGATGAATCTTTTGTGGTAACTGGCCCAGTTAGCACTCTGAGTTTGAACTTATGGTTCTATCCCGCCCTGAGAAAGCAGGCGCTAATTCGGACGCAAAAAAGACTTTCAGATAAAAAAGCAGCAAAGAAGGCCTAAGGAATGGGCCTGGGCTAAAATGTTTACCTCGAAGTGGTGTCATATGCCTTCCGAGATCAAAAAAGACTGATAGGATGGAGTGTTTATTAGCAAGGCATTTTGCAGATTCGTATTTAAGTGGGGCAAAGGGTCCAAAGTAGAGCAGCCCTGTAAAAGCCATACTGGAGAGGAGAAAGATTACTGTGAGTCTCTAAATACCACATCGGATATCTATTCACCAATCGTTCCATCACCTTGCAGACTACACTGGTGAGAGCAATGGGACGATAGTGAGGTATCAAACCTGAGGTGCCTGGTTTGCGAAATGGTAGTACAATGGCAGATTTCCATTGTTGAGAAAACCCAGCGTCCAAACAAGATTGAAAAGATGCAAAAGACAAGGGCTGTATAATGCAGATGTTGTAGCACATGGATATGAATATCATCAGGCCCAGCTGCCGATAACCAGCAAGCGGAAATCGTGGACTCTAGCTCTAAGAGAGTAAACGATACATTATACAGTTTCATCCCATTGAAGAGAAATCAAGGGCGATTGCTCCATGGCAGACTCAGAAGCGAGAAACAGTGACAGAGGTGAAGCCTGGATGACACGTACAAGATAGTTCCGATTTCCATGGCAACTTCAAGAGCTGGGTCCGAGCGTACTTGGCACACAACTTCCATACTTCTTCCAAACTGCATACGTAGGGAAAGTCGTGGTAACAGTAGAAATGTACTTGGTAACAAGTGCGTTTAACATCTGTCCTCGCCCACTTAAAATCAAAGACAATCTGCTGTCCGATTATATCGATAACTGCCCTACAGAGCACATTTCAAACGCACTTTCAGGCACAGAAAACTGGAGCACCAGCTCATCAACAGAGGACGAAGAAAGGTCCCCACCAAATCCGGTAAGATGAGAGTATGTCTCAATTCGCTCGTCCAAATGATGCAGGGGGCTACGAGGCGGTCGGGAATACACAGTAGAAGTAAGAATAATAGGAAAGTGATCACTGTCGTGCAAATCCAGGAGAACAGATCGAACATAATCAAGGGCAATTGATGAAAGATCGATGGAAGTGAGAGACTGAGTCGAGAGTCAAAATAGGTGGAGCACCCGTATTTAAAACATGAAGAGGATGAGAAGGAAAGATTTCCCCAACGATCCCCACGGGGCCCGGAGACCCTCTCAAAGACAATGATGAGGTTAAAATCAGAGAAGAGATAAAGAAACAACCCCCGAATACAGATGCATGGGAAGGAGAGAAAGGGGAAAAATAAATACAGTTGAAATAACGCAACTGAAACAAAAAACCGTTGAAATGGATCAATGCACACAATGTGCATCCATTAAAAGCACAGGAAAGGATCAGAAGAATGCCAGGATACCCCATAACGAGAGGATAATGAACGAATTTACCCTTTTGAAACCCCGAATATGGGGAAAAATAGAGCAACACCGGGAGCTCCCCCCGATTACCAGGCCAAATATTCCGTTTTTAAGTCATTATTCACAAAGAGGGGTACGAAAACTGAGAAGCGATTAAAACCAGGAGTAGGGGGAAGTAAATTGTGGAGGCAACAAAAGCAAGAAGGAGGAATAAAATGTTAAAAAGGAAAAAAGATTGGGGGGGTTGTGAAAAAAAGAGGAGGGAGGCGCACTGGTGTCCATCGATTTTGCCAGCAACATAGTCTGAGAAATAAAGGTTTTTCGAAGACAAGGAAAATGCAGATACTAGACTTGAGACGGGGGAGGTGGAAAAATAGGACAAACATGGAGGGAACCAAAGAGGTAGAGGGTGGGGAAACCGGGAAAATGTCCCTTGGGAAGAAGAGTCCTGGGAACAGGAGGAAGGAGGCAAGGACGGGGGAAGAAGTCCAGGGTGGCACAGGAAAAGGGGGACCACACGGGGGGGTGAACCTCCACCTTCTTTTGATTAAAAGGGGGATGAGAACAGGCACTGGGGCCCGGGAGAATGTTGGGGAATTTTTTCCCGGAGGAAAGAAGAGTTTTCCTTTGGAGGAGGTTCAATTTGCAGGTGATGGTGCAAAGAAGGCGCAGGGTGCGGGGTCGCAGACTGAGAAACTAACGGGCGAGATGAAGAAGTAAAAGTAGAGGGGGGGACCAAGACTGGCATGGAGGGCTGGTAGGTGGGGGGGGGGGGCCCGCAAGGTTGGAGGCAGGGGGAAAGGGGAAGGGGTTTCGGGAACAAGACTCCATGATGGTGGACGTCTTTATTATTTTAAAAAAAAAATGAAAAAAAGAAAAAAGGACAGCTTGGGATTACTAAAAGGGATGGAAGGGGCCGGTTCCTCCCTTCATCTAAGAGGACCCCGAAACCGCCCGCGGGAGAAAAGCGGGGAAATGGCCCCACCCCTTTTCACCAGTAAACCAACGCTTTGGAATAACCTATCCATGAGCCTCCCCGGGGCAAAAAAGGGGAGGGAAAGAACAAAGCCCAACAATGGGAAGAGGTTGGGGAGGTCTGGCTTGCTCGACCTCTCCAAAATTTCTCCCAAAATTTGTAAGTTATACCAGAAATTTAAAAAAGATCCTGGGGTTCACCAAAAAAAGCAAAAAAAAGTGATATAAGGAAAGGTAGATTATAGAGGAAAAGTGAGATATTATAAGACAGAGGCCTTTTTGCCTTTAAAACCAGAATGGCAGTCTGTTTAAGGGGTGTTGTTGTGAGGGGGTGCTTTTTGAGGGGGGGCTGTTTTGGGGGGTGCGGGGAGGGGGTCTGTTGTAAAGGGGGGGCTGTGAGGGGGGCTGTTTTGAGGGGGGGCTGTTTTGAGGGGGCGTTTTAGGGGGGGAGGGGGTGCTGTGGGGGTGCCCGGGGGGTGCTGTGAGGGGTGCTGTTTTGGGGGTGCTGTGTGGGGGGCCGAAGGGGGGGGCTGGAGGGGGGGCTGTTTTAAGGGGGTGCGTTGGAGGGGGGGCTGGTGGGGGTGCTTTTTGAAGGGGGCTGCGGGGGGTTGCTGGGAGGGGGGTGTTTTGAGGGGGGGCGGTTTTAGGGGGTGGCTGTTGTGATGGGGGCGTTTTAGAGGGTGCTGTTTTGGGGGGAGGTTTTTTTGGGATACCGCTGTTTTGAGGGGGGGCCGTTTGAGGGGGGGCTGTTTTGAGGGGGGCGGGGGGGTGCTTTTTGAGGGGGGCTTGTGAGGGGGTGGAGGGGGTTCCCCGCTGTTTTGGGGGTGTCTGCCTGCTGAGTGAGGGCCCAAATTAAACCCAAATTTTCAATTGAGTACATTTGAAATTTAATTAATTTTGGGACCATTTTTAAAATCGTTCGTGTATCTTAGTGGGGGAAATTTTTAGTGATCTAGCGCCATGTTCGTTGTTTAAAAAAAATTTTTTTTTATTGGAAGATAGGGATCTACCGACGGGTTTTTACGTCCACTCATCCCCGCCACAAAATCAGGGACTGAGTGCAGTTTCCTCACTGCCCAAAATCAGGTCTGGTGTAGTGTTCACTCATCCCCGCCAAGGTCAGTGTTGGGGTGCGGTTCACCATCCAGCCACAAGGTCAGTGTCTGAGTGCGTTTCACCATCAGCCACAAGATCAGGATGGGCCGGGGTTCACCATCCTAGCCACGGTCAGTGTCGAGGCAGTGGGTTTACCATCCAGCCCAAGATCAGGGACTGAGTGGTTTCACCATCCAGCCACAAAATCAGTGTACTGAGTGCCAGTGTTTACTCATCCCCGACAACAGGGCGAGGCGGTCACCATCCAGCCCACAAGGTCGGACTGAGTGCCAGTGTTAATCCTAGCCACGCGACTGGGCAGTGTTCACTCATCCAGCCCCAAGATCAGTTCTGAGTGCAGTGTTCCCATCCTGCCACAAGATCAGTGTTTTTGTGTTCACTCATCCAGCCCCGTCAGGGACTGGTCAGGCACTCATCCAGCCCGGCAGTGTCTGAATGCTAGTGTTCACTATCGCCACAAGATCAGGGATTTAGGCCAGTGTTCCCCATCCAGCCACAAGATCAAACATGCAGTTACCCATCCACCCCAAGATCAGTGTACTGAGTGCCAGTGTTTCCCATCCAGCCCAAGGTTAGTGTACAGTGCTAGGTTTCCCATCCTGGGGCCCCAAATCAGGGCTGAGTGCAGTGTTACCATCCCAGCCCCGATAGTGTACTGGGGGCGTGTTCCTCATCCAGCCAAAGATAGTGTACCAGGTGCCAGTGTTCACTCATCCCCGCCACAAGATCGACGAGGGAAGTTTAATCCAGCCACAAAATAGTTTTAGTGTAGTGTTTTCCCCTCCCGCCACAAGATCATGTAGTGGGATAGTGGGGCACCATCCAGCCAAAGATCTTTCAGGTGCAGTGTTCACCATCCAGCCACAAGATCAGTGCTAGTGCCAAGTTATCATCCCCGCCACAAGATCGTGTACTATGCAGTGTTACCATCCCGCCAAAGATCAGTGTACTGAGTGCCAATGTTCCTCATCCCGGGACAAGATCATGTCTAGGGGGTGTTCCCATCCAGCCCAAGATCAGTGGGACTGAGTGCAATGTTCACCCTCCTAGCCCCAAAATCAGTGAATGAGTGCCAATGTTCACCATCCCCAAAAAGATCAGTGTACTGAGTGCCCTGTTCACTCATCCAGCCACAAGATCAGGGCTGAGTGAGTGTTCACCATCCGCCACAAGATCAGTGTACAGGGGCAGTGTTACCATCCTAGCCCAAGGGCCCCAGCTTCCTCATATGTACAAAAAAGGTACCTTGGAAACCCAAAAGACACATGGACATTTTACTGTGGTAAATTATCTCACAGGATTTTTGTCCTTTTTTAAAAATTGTCATAATTCACAAATTACAAATCACCCTTTCAACTCCTGCAATACTGAAAAACCCCCACAAAGGAAAATGTTGATGGAGTTGACTTATTGTCCGGAAAGCATTATTTAAAGATGAATAAAATTTCCCGGGGAAAAAAGAAACCTCATCAGCATAATTTTCATCAGATGGGGGAAAAAATCATGGATTGGGCCAAACTTTACGTTCTCACTGTTTTTTTTTGTTCAACCAAATTTTTCAACAAAAAAATGACTATAGGACGAAGCTCACTAACCATTATAACCCAATTTAATATGGATCATTTCGAATCAAATATACTCACAAAAATCAACCCCCAAGTATTATGGTTTCAAATTGGATATATTTCTGTCTGGGGGAAAACTTAGGCATTCTTTATATTCTTTAATCAAAAACCCCTAGTACCAACTATTAAAACAATTATCATCAAGGAAGCGCTGCCCATGGTTATACAGCGTCTGTGGGGTATGGGAATATTCAGGCTTAATTAGAGAACTGGGGCACAGAGCCAGTTTCCCGATCAAACCCTCACCAGCGTCAAAGGGAAACCTTTTGAGGGGCCATTAAATTGTTTGGAAAAGGCACAAATAAGTAACTTTTCAAATACCAGTTCTTAAAGGAAAACTAAAATTCACAAAAGAAAAACCCCACAACCCCCAAAAACCATTTCTCAGTCATCACCCCCATAAAAAGAAAAAAAAAAATCCAACCTTTCCTTGTGTCAGGAACGTCTCCCGCCAAACAAAAGAATGGAAAAATAATGTCTTTGGGCGATAATAATTATGATAATTTTTTAAGTTTTAATTAAAAATAAAAAAACTTGGCCCTGTGGTTTAAGAGATGCTGGGGCAGGATATCTTATGCCCAGGATGGTTTTCTTTATGTTTTTTAAGAAAATTTTTTTTCCTGGGTGGGAAATGTTCGTCTGATGTTTTGGGGAAATTTCCCGTACTACTTGGTCGGGACCACAACTCAGATTTCAGAGGTGAGGGGTCCAATGTCCCACTATGTCCAGTAGACAGGGATCTTGCTCCAGCTAACTAGCGCTACCCTGGTTGACCAGGACAGCAACAGAACTGATTATAAGAAGAAGAAAGATAAAGGGTGGTATTCTACTCAGACTGGTAACCATGTAAATCAGTAACACAGAATAGAAATATTCCTGTAGATTACCTTACCTGATCAGGAGAAGAGTAGAGGTGAAGCGATTCTCCAAACTTCAACCACACCACTTAAGATTAATAATACCAGGTAGAAATTAAAGCAAATCAGACCTAGGAACTGAAGTTTCGCCTCAACCCACTAGATGGAAGTGTGGGCAGTAACATGCTAATGGTTCCTGGGTGTTTGAACAACCATAACCCCTTTTTTTTAACCCTTCAGGAGGCAGGCAGACCAAAATGCGAATTTGAAAGTGATTTCCTATGAGGGGATAGAGCCGCTGGATGTAAGGTCACTGACGCCATCTAAATGGAGTTGTAAAGTACGTGTCGAGCAATTGAAGATATGCGAAGGCCGAGTAAACTCAGTCCTGCCCTTTAGCGGATAATAATTTAAAATGTTGCAAGGTTGCAATTGTTAAAAAAAAAAAAATTATTATACAAGCAAACAATATAAAAACATAAATGGAACCTGTTTCTGAGCAATTTGTAGCATTAAAAAATTTTATGGAAATATTTATATGCCAAAACTTGAAACATCACTCAAACGGGCAGGTCCGAGGTATTCGGTCCTCTTTTGTTACTTTTTCATTTGCATGGTGCAATCTTATTATGCTTCACAACGTCTTTATATATATATCAAAATATAGCTAAACTATTCATTTATGCACTAGACACACAAATCAGTACTTACTGACATTATAGAGGATGAAATGCAGAGTATATGAGGAACACTCGACGAAAAACACAAGTCTGGGCGGCGCCAAGCTAGAAGTGTTTACATTTTGCTCTCTCGACCAATGGGAAGCAAGGAGATGCCATCGCCTTTAGCTGGAGCGACTCAGGGAAGGCTTGTGATTGGTCAGAAATAGAGAATGGAAACCCAGATGTGCTGGGGAGTAGGAGGACATGGCAAAAACCACGCTCTCAGGACCGAGTAAACTAGGTCCTGCTTTTCCCTCACACACTGAGATCCTTCATGATATGCATCCCCATGCTGGTGCAAGAAGAGAAAGACAACAAAGCAGACAAAGACAAGTTCTTAAAATTAGTCATATTATTCCAGCAAGGTATTTTGAAAAAGTAAAATGCCACCAAACTCATTTCATACCAAACAAATTAAGCAGCTGGTATTCCAAGAGGCACAAAACTAGACACACGAGCGACAGTTGAGTATCTTTATTGTTGATGAAATGTTTGGCCTACACACATATTTGGAGTGAAAGTATTACGAAGTGACTGAAGAAGCGGTTGTGTAGGCGAAACGTTTCAGTCAAAACTAAATATACTCAACTGTTACGTGTCTCTTACTCTTCAACTTGTCTGTATTAAGTATATACCATTTTCAACATACGAAAAACTAGTTTCAATTGAGACACAATGAATATACAAAAGCGTTTAAAGCACGAGGTCAGTCAGTGCAAGAAATAACGAAGGTTTGATCCTGTGTCTGATAATCGCCTGCAGTCTTTTAGTTAGCTGTTGGTACTTGCATGAAAGTAAAGAGCACTGAACATAGAAGGTGAAGGTGAATTGGAGCACAGGTAAGATAAAAAGATAAAGCAGGTGAGAGAGACTGTGCATGAAGTGAGACATGTTTCAGAAAAAGAGAAATGGTGGGGTGAAACAGCATGGGAAACAGCAGATAGAGAGAGTGAGGGATGGGGGATGCCGTTCACCACGGCTGTCAGCCCAGGTTTATCTGCCTTGATCATGCTAAACACCCAGTCCCCGCCCCCGTTCCTTGTTTTTGTGGCGAGGTCAGTCACAGTGTTTGATCTGTGTGTGTGTGTGTGTGTGGTGTGTGTGTGTGTGTGTGTGTGTGTGTGGGGGGGAGGGGGTAGCAGAAAAGAAAAATGTTTTCGAATGCCACAAAAACCCCCCCAAATTTCCACAAATTAAACAGGAAGGGGGGGGAGTGGCAGATGTCGAGATAATTTAAACTGCTAAACGGGAAAAAAAAGTGGAAGGAAAAAGAATTTTTTTGGTATAGTTTCTGAGGACGTGAAGAAGTAACGGGTTTAAGGGCCCCCCAATATATTTTTGGGAACAAGATGAACTTCGGGAAACCTGCAATGCAATATGAGATTTTAACTTTAGACAGACTGAGGGAGTAATTTAAAGAATTTTTCATCTAGCAACTTTTTTTGAAATGGCTCAGAATTGTTTTTAAAAAAAGTTTGGAAAGGAACTAAAGAGGAAAAAATGCCTAATTGGGTTTCGTTTGAAAAGGACAGACTGCTCATTTTCAATATATCATGAATTCCTTTGATAACTATCATGTTTAAGTCCCGATTTTTTTTTCCGCGATTTTTCGGGGTGAGGTTACCCTGGAGTTAGAAGATCTGCCCCGAGATTATCCTGGGAAAAGTTATGGAGAGACTCCCCAAAGACGTTTTTCGCAAGTTCAATGATAACTGGCTGAGAACTGACTGATTGATGATTAATGAACCTGTACAAACTTGAGAACTATGTAGAAAGTTTTACGACCAGTAGCTCCAGACCAGTACAGAGAAGAAGGGGGGATGAGGGGTTTTAGGTAATCTCCTCATCCTGAGTCATGATGTCCATCAATCTTGAAAAAGATAGTTAAGTATGGGGGAGGTAAAGGAAAAAAAAAAATGGTTTTGGAACCAGGCTGCCCAGCTTTTGTGGATTTGTTTGAGTGGGTAAGAGAGCCCTGGAAAACTTGCCCATCTCAGTAGAACAGTCCCGCTGACTGGGGTTTATCCGATATATCATCTTGTTTCTGGGGGTACATTTATATATATATATTTTTTTTTTTTTTTACCAAAGGCCGATTCCACCAAAGGGGGGGCGAAAAAAAAACTTTCACCATCATTCACCCATCACTTCTTCCAGAAGGGGCCTTTTCACTCCCGTTTTTTAAAATGCAACAAACCCCTCCTTCAGAGTGGGGACTGTATTCCCCTCTCCAGGACCGTCCGGCCCCCGGGTTTCCCGAACCCCAAAAGATTTTGCTCACACCCAACAGCACGCAAAAAAACCATTTGTCTCCATTCACCCCATCAAACACGCTCACGATGCCTGCTGGAAGTCCAAGCCTCGCACAAAAAAACCTCCTTCCTCCTAACCCTTTCCAGGCCACCTACCCCGCCTTCCTTTCCACTACAGATGATCCCTTTTGAAGCATTCTGTTTGCCCATTCTCTCTAATGCCCAACCCCCTCAAAAACCCCTTCCCTCAGCCCTAAAACAGTTTGGTAACCCCGCACCCCTTTCCCCCAAACAGAATTCTCTGCATTTATTCACACCAAAATTGCCCTGAATGACACCCCGCCTCCACCCTTTCCCCTCGTGCAACTTTCATCACCCACGTCACACCCATTAAGATTGGAAAAACTATACCCCCACTTTCCCCTCTTCCCTCCAAGGCAAAGTTCTTGTCCCCAAGATCCGGCCCCACTACTCTTTTCCCCATAATTTAACCCCTATTTTTTAAAGACCCATCCGCTGAATCCATCCAAAAATTCAAATTCCCCCCCCCCCCATACTTTTCCCCCTCCAACTGATATTCAATCTTTCATCACCTAATTTTTTTGTTACCCTTTTAACCTTACTTTCCTGTATTCACTTTTAATTTTTTTTCTTTGCCCCCCTACCAAACACCCCCAATTTTGAACCCCTTTTCAAAATTTCCCCCAAGAGCCGTGTCATCAGCAAAGAGATTGAAACCCCACTTTGTGTGTGATTCTTTATCTTTAACCCACGCCCCGCCCAAAACCCCCATTTACTTCTCTTCAACCCCATCTATAAATAATTTAAAAAACCACAATCCACATCCTTTTCTAAGGCCACTTTTTTCTGGGAAAAAATTTTTTCCAACATACTCTAACCTTACCCCCACTATCCTCGTAAAACCTTCACTGCTGTAACCACCCCCTACACCTACACTTCAAATTTTGACTTCCCCATCCACCCCCGCTACGCCCTTTTTCCCAAAACCATAAATGCCACAAAGACCCTTTTTGCCTTTTCTAAATACTGCACTTATATGTTTATGTAAACACCTGGTCCAACACCCCCTCCTTCCTAAAGCCTCCTTTTTATTCCATCCTATTCTCCGTCTTACCCTTTTTCTTTCAATTTTAACTCACCATACACTTTTCCAGGGACACCCAACAGACTTTTCCCCTATAATTTTTACCCTTTTTTTCCCTTTGCCCTTTATAAAAGGAACTATGCATGTTTTGCCAATCCCCGGATTACCCTTCCATAATTTATTTAAAAAATTAAAAACCACCCAAAACTATATCCCCACCGCTTTTAACATTTCATCTTTATCCCATCAATTTGGCGCCCCCCTCTTTTTTTTACGCCCCAAATTCCCACACTCACAACTGACTCTTCCTCACCCACAAGATGTTATTCCCCCTGCCCTTAAGAAATCCCGCTTCCCTATCTTCATCAAAATTTAACAATTTTCAAAAATTCCCTTTCCCTCTTCCCAAATTTTCTCCCTTTAATAACTCTCTCTCCATTTTTTAAATGAAAATCCATTTGTTTCTAGGCTTTTTTAAATTGAATTACCCAAAACTTTTTTTTATTTTCAAAAAATTTGTTGAAAATCTCACCCACCCCCTCATTTGTTTTTTTACACTTCACCACTCTCTTTTCTTTTTCTCCATATATTTTTCCTTTTCATACTTTACTTTTTAAAAAATTCAATGCTAACTTTTTTTCCCTTTTCTACTTTTAAAACATCTTCCACCAATGCCCTCTTTCCTGACCCCCTTTCCTGTAACCACAAACTTCGTGAACACTCAAAACACATTTTAAAACCCCAACCCTTTGACCCCATTTCCCATGCTTTTATTAGCCCATTATCCCCAAAGCTGTTTTTATCTTTCCCCCAACCCTCTTTTTTTTATAAACCTTTTCCTCTTCCTTGATGCTTCTATTCCCCTTTGTATCCATCTACCTTTACTCTCAGGAGCTACAACTAGAAAGTGATCTGATATATCTGTGGCCCTCTATAAACATGATATATATATATATATATATATAATATATATATATATATATATATATATATATTGCCAAAGAATAGGCAGAACCTTCCATCTTGGCTTAAATAACAACGTTCATCTTGCAAATGGGACAAGTGAAAATTTGTATGATAATTCCCCAAAATCATTCTGAACCTAACAAAAAAAATATATTTCACTGTGTTTGTTTAGTATTAAATTATTGTAAACAAACTAAAATATATTTAGTTGGAAGCTAAAATAAATTGAGTTTGTTTTAATAAGGTTATGTAAGTTTCTAATTTCCTTTGGTACAAAATTATAAATTTTTACATCAACGTTAATGAAAAATATATCTTAAACGTGAAGAAAAAAATTTTAAAAAGGGACTTAATTTAAATGAGTTCTTAGCAATTGACCAGTTTTACATATTCGGCACGACATTATAATATATATATATATATATATATATATATATATATATATATATATATATATATATATATATATATATATAATATAGTTAGAAGGTTGGTAGACAGCAACCGCCAGGAAGTACTACCTGCCAAGTGAGTGTAAAACGAAAGCCTGTAATTTTTTTTACATGATGGTAGGATTTCTGGTGTCCTTTTTCGCCCTCATGAACATGCAAGTTTTCCCAGGTACGTCTTGCTATTTCTACGTACACTTAGGTCAAAATCACATCATAAGAACATAAGAACATAAGAAAGGAGGAACACTGCAGCAGGCCTGTTGGCCCATACTAGGCAGGTCCTTTACAATTCATCCCACTAACAAACATTTGACCAACCCAATTTTCAATGCTACCCAAGAAATAAGCTCTGATGTGCAAGTCCCACTCAAATCCAACCCCTCCCACTCATGTACTTATCCAACCTAAATTTGAAACTACCCAAGGTCCTAGCCTCAATAACCCAACTAGGTAGACTGTTCCACTCATCAACTACCCTATTTCCAAACCAATACTTTCCTATGTCCTTTCTAAATCTAAACTTATCTAATTTAAATCCATTACTGCGGGTTCTCTCTTGGAGAGATATCCTCAAGACCTTGTTAATATCCCCTTTATTAATACCTATCTTCCACTTATACACTTCGATCAGGTCTCCCCTCATTCTTCGTCTAACAAGTGAATGTAACTTAAGAGTCTTCAATCTTTCTTCATAAGGAAGATTTCTAATGCTATGTATTAATTTAGTCATCCTACGCTGAATGTTTTCTAACGAATTTATGTCCATTCTGTAATATGGAGACCAGAATTGAGCTGCATAATCTAGGTGAGGCCTTACTAATGATGTATAAAGCTGCAGTATGACCTCTGGACTTCTGTTGCTTACACTTCTTGATATAAATCCCAGTAATCTATTTGCCTTATTACGTACGCTTAGGCATTGCTGTCTTGATTTAAGGTTGCTGCTTACCATAATCCCCAAGTCCTTTTCGCAATCTGTATGGTTAAGTTCTACATTATTTAACTTATAAGTGCTAGGGTTATGGACACTCCCGAGCTTCAGAACCTTGCATTTATCTACATTGAACTGCATCTGCCACTTTTCTGACCAAGAGTAGAGTTTGTCTAAATCCTCCTGAAGTTCCCTAACATCTACGTTTGAATCAATTATCCTACCTATCTTCGTGTCATCGGCGAATTTGCTCATATCACTAGTAATTCCTTCATCAAGATCATTGATATATATTATAAACAACAACGGGCCCAAGACTGATCCCTGTGGAACGCCACTTGTTACTGATCCCCACTCGGATTTAACCCCATTTATGGACACTCTTTGCTTCCTGTCTGTGAGCCATGATTCGATCCACGAGAGCACCCTTCCCCC
This sequence comes from Cherax quadricarinatus, assembly GCF_038502225.1. Lineage (NCBI taxonomy): Eukaryota > Metazoa > Arthropoda > Malacostraca > Decapoda > Parastacidae > Cherax > Cherax quadricarinatus. The sequence continues at coordinate 5,702,208 of NC_091341.1, forward strand.
AATGCCATGAGCTGCTACTTTCTTCAACAGTCTTTGGTGAGGAACTCTATCAAATGCCTTACTAAAATCTAAGTAAATAATATCAAATTCTTTATCGTGGTCAACAGCCTCAAAAGCTTTACTGAAGAAAGTTAATAAATTAGTTAGACAGGACCGGCCTCTTGTGAATCCATGCTGAGTATCTTTAATCAAGCTATGCTTATCGAGATGGCTTCTTATAATCTCAGCTATAATTGACTCTAGTAATTTGCCTACAATTGAGGTCAGGCTTATTGGGCGGTAATTTGACGGTAACGACTTGTCCCCTGTTTTAAAAATAGGAATTACATTAGCCATCTTCCACATATCAGACACTGCACCTGTTTGAAGAGATAAATTAAAAATATTAGTTAATGGTTCACAGACTTCCATTTTGCATTCCTTAAGAACCCTTGAAAAAACCTCATCAGGACCCGGTGACTTATTTTGCTTCAGTCGGTCTATCTGCTTCACAACCATTTCACTAGTGACTGTGATGTTACATAATTTATCTTCTTCTGATCCACTATAAAAATTAATTACCGGAATATTATTAGTGTCTTCCTGTGTAAAAACCGAGAGAAAATAATTATTTAAAATCGAGCACATTTCATTCTCTTTGTCAGTAAGATGCCCATAGTTATTTTTAAGGGGACCTATCTTATCTCTGACTTTTGTTCTATATACCTGGAAAAAACTTTTTGGGTTAGTTTTAGAATCCCTAGCAACTTTAATTTCATAGTCCCTTTTAGCTTTTCTTATCCCCTTTTTAATGTCCCTCTTAATGTCAATATACTGATTCATAAGATGACCCTCGCCTCTTTTGATACGCCTATAAATTCCTTTCTTATGCCCTAGTAGATATTTCAGCCTATTATTCATCCATTTTGGGTCATTTCTATTTGATCTAATTTCCTTATAAGGGATAAACGTTCTTTGAGCAGCATGTATTGTGTTCAGAAAACTGTCATATTGATAGCTCTCTTCGTTACCCCAGTCAACAGATGATAAGTGTTCTCTAAGCCCATCGTAATCTGCTAAGCGAAAATCTGGGACTGTTACTGAGTTATCCCTACTATCATACTTCCATTCAATTCTAAATGTAATTGATTTGTGGTCGCTAGCACCCAGTTCCTCTGAAACTTCTAAATTATTAACAAGGGATTCATTGTTTGCCAGAACTAAGTCAAGCAGGTTATTTCCCCTTGTAGGTTCTGTCACAAACTGCTTCAAAAAACAATCCTGAACTACTTCTAAGAAATCGTATGATTCTAAATTCCCAGTCAAGAAATTCCAATCAATATGACTAAAGTTAAAGTCTCCTAGAATTACTACATTATCGTGCCTTGTGGCCCTAACAATTTCCTCCCATAGTAGTCTCCCTTGGTCCCTATCTAAATTTGGGGGACGGTATATCACACCTAAAATTAATTTTTCATGCCCCTCTGAAAATTCTATCCAAACAGACTCTGTATGTGTTACTTCAGACTTAATACCCGTTTTTATGCAACAGTTCAAGCGATCTCGGACATACAATGCCACCCCACCCCCCTTCCCGATACTTCTATCTACTTGGAACAATTTAAAACCCTGAATGTGACATTCTGCAGGCATGTCCCGACTTTTTGAGTTAAACCACGTCTCAGTAATGGCAAATACATCTATGTTACCTGCACTAGCAACTAGTCTCAACTCGTCCATCTTATTCCTAGCACTGCGACTATTTGTGTAATATATACTTAAGGACCCTCCACTCTCTTTACCCTTCCTGCTCCTTTCTGTTATTCCACTAAACTTATTACTGTCCTTGTCAATTAGTGCCACTGGCTTTCCAATATCCTCCTCATTTTGCCTATTACTAGTTCTCCTAGTACTCATGTTACTACCCTGCGACTTCACAGTTTTCCCGCCAAAACCCATACCACTAATTATTCCTAGTTTAAAGACCTAACAGCTCCCTCCACTGCGTTGGCCAGTGCTCCCACCCCACACCTAGATAAGTGAACCCCATCCCTGGCATACATGTCATTTCTGCCATAGAAGAGGTCCCAGTTGTCAATGAATGTTACCGCATTTTCCTTACAGTACTTGTCCAGCCAGCAATTGACACCAATTGCTCTGGACAACCATTCATTTCCAACTCCTCTCCTTGGCAAAATGCCACATATGACAGGTTTCCCACCCTTCCTCCTAATTATCTCTATTGCTGACCTATACCTGCTAATCAGGTCCTCACTCCTACGTCTGCCAACATCGTTGCCTCCAGCACTGAGACAGATAATAGGATTGCTCCCATTACCTCTCATGATGTCATCCAGACGGCTAACAATATCCTTCATCCCAGCCCCAGGAAAACACACTCTCTGCCTCCTACTCCTATCCTTCAAACAGAATGCCCTATCCATGTACCTAATCTGGCTATCCCCAACAACAACAATGTTTTTACCTTCCTTGGCGTCGTCCGACGTGATGCTCCGAGTAGTCGACTCACATTCGCCAGGTAGCATTACACCACTTGTAGAATTCGTCAAGACGTTCTCGATGGTCTTCGTTGGGGTTTCTAGGGATGTCTTACTCACGTCTGCCAATGCTTCTTTGGTGCTCGTTGTGGCATTCCCAGCAGAACACTCACATTCGTCAGGTAGCACCGAGAATGAGTTGGAAGTTTCCACGGTAGTCTTCTGGTTTCTCGTTGTTTCCGCCTCTCCAACCGTTTTCTTGATCTTCAGTTGGTTCCATGTTGCCCGGCCACTGACCAAGCTCCCCTCTTAACCTGGGGACTCACAACAGGAGGATTACTACGAATCCTCTTGTTCTCCTCCGTCAATCGCCGTATCTCCAGTTTAGCAACTCTGAGTTCTTCTCTCAGCTGCTGGTAAAGCTGCTCAAGAGAGGGCATCCTGGTTCAGATTCACAGAGAGCACACAAACAGGTCTTCACAGAGCTAAGTACACGTCACCACTGAGCTAAGTACACGTATAAATTACTAAATTTGAAAAGAGAAACTTTTGTTTTTTCATTTTGAGCCACCCTGCCTTGGTGGGATACGGCCGGTTTGTTGAAAGAAACAAAATATATAAAGAGGGAGGCTTTATAACAGCCCCCTTCTCTTCTGCCGGCTACTTAGCCACTTAGCCTGCAGGTAAAGCATATGTACTCTCAAAAACACAGGCCCATGCACACACTAGATCCTTAAAGGAAAATCGTGAGAGCATATCAACAATAAAATAAACAATGGCCTAGACTTGGCCAAAAGTGCCACCCACGTACCAAACCAAACACCATAACTTCTTATTCCAGCCACTGTTATCCTGGAACTGCCTCATGAACACACCTCTCCTCTCCTGGCCACTCTGACTAGGAATAACACGCTTATGGCTTCAGAATAAATCCCATGAACCGACATATATCGAGCGTTTTATATACACATATTTAACACTACACTGCATAATATGACATATATTATGCAGTGTAGTGTTGAGAACATATGTACATTATAAGAACATAAGAACATAAGAAAGGAGGAACACTGCAGCAGGCCTGTTGGCCCATACTAGGCAGGTCCTTTACAATTCATCCCACTAACAAACATTTGACCAACCCAATTTTCAATGCTACCCAAGAAATAAGCTCTGGCTTATTTCTTGGGTAGCATTGAAAATTGGGTTGGTCAAATGTTTGTTAGTGGGATGAATTGTAAAGGACCTGCCTAGTATGGGCCAACAGGCCTGCTGCAGTGTTCCTCCTTTCTTATGTTCTTATGTTCTTATAATGTACATAAGTTCTCAACACTACACTGCATAATATATCTTATATTATGCAGTGTAGTGTTGAATATCAGCCGAAGATTCTGGAAGGTTACGGATAACTAAATAAGCTTTGTTTCACATAATATACGTTACCTGGAGAAGGTTTCGGGGTCAACGCCCCCGCTACCCGGTCTGTGATCAGGCTTCATATTGTGTTACATCTAAGATATAATGATTAATAAAAAAAAATCATCCACTACAGTTTAAAGAAGTAAACTGCACCTAAGACTTCAACAAAATTAAAAGAATTGTTGCAATAAACTGTTGTATAAAGCTGCAAATTAGTTATTTCACACAGTGTAATGAAAATAAGAATGAATTTATTGGGGCTCAACAGCTTTCATAGGTTACATCCATTTTCATATATAACAGTTCATTAAGACTCGTGCATGGAAGGTACTCATAAATTCGTGTGTTGCACGTAATCACAAGTTCATGGAAGGTTGAAGGTTTTTGCTGCACGCAACTGGGAGGAAAAAAAAATCCTGCTATTGTTTTTGGCGATGCTGAATTATTATTATAATCAAGGGGGAAGCGCTAAACCCGGAGGATTATACAGCGCCTGGGGGGGGAGGGGATGTGGAAGGCATTCAGGCTTAATTCGGGGAACTGGAGCATAGATCCAATTCCCTAAATCAAGAGCCCCTCACCAACATCAAGGAACCTTCCTTGAGGGGTGGCGATGCTGAAGTTCCACAGTAAGGCAGGTCAGAATCTAGTAACCACTGTATGGGTTGATGTAGACCAATAATTACTGGTTCATCTGAGTTGGTGACCATTTCTTCTCCTTCCACTTGTTCCATTGCCTCTTTAAATGGATTAAGAACTGTCTCAGCCTTCTTTAGTGCCGCCATCTCCATTAAAGTAATTTCTTGACTTATATTCTTCCTACCACACGTTCCGATCCTTTCAGAACTCACTTGATCATCTTTAGCTGTAAATTCCATCTAGTTACATTTAGAGATTGAAAAAAAAAATCTTTTGGATGAATGGTGAAGCAGATGACCTTCAGATTGAGTTTACAAGATAAGATTTTTGAGTGTAAGAAAAGCGGCTCATACGTTCTGGGAAAAAAACGAGAACACTTTTCACCTCCATTTCCCTCTCAATGACATCTGCCTCTACTTGAACCTGCTAAGTCACATCTTTCTGAATCAGCGTCATGAAAACCAGAGAGATACATACATCAAAAGCATTATTTATTGAGAAGGGATTCTCTACTTCAACTTTATTTACCCTGATACCATAACAGTCAACCAACTCCTCACATGCAGCTACTATATTGAAAGCAGTAAGTCTTCAAATATATCACAAGCATAAACTATTGATTTCAATTCCCAGTTCTTGTTTGTAAAGTTAATTGTTTGCCGAGGAATGATATACTGCGATTGGTTCAAAGAATCATTTCAGCAGAGCTTTTAACACCGAACTGATATGGGTCGTCTTACTGTTATGTGCAAGACAAATGTTAAGGTGTAAAGCTCTGTTCCACAACGCACAGTACTCGCTCCCATCCTCATCCTCATATGACATAGACAGAGATGTAAGCCATGGCTCCATGTCTTCCTTTCCAGACGATTACCGAACTGCCATGACAGCGTCCTCCATCGAAGACTCTGCTAGACTCCAAGCAAACATCAAACAAATCTTTAAGTGGGCCATAGATATGAATATGAAGTTCAATGAAGAGAAATCTCAACTACTCAGATATGGAAAACTTGAAGAAATCAAAACTGTATCAGGGGTATACAACAAATTCTAGCCATATAATAGAGCAAAAAAGCAATGTGAAGCGCCTGGGAGTGATGTCAGAGGATCTTGCCTTCAAAGACCACAACATTGTACCCACCGCATCTGCTAGGAAAATGATAGGATGGATAATAAGAACATTCAAAACTAGGGACGCCAAGTCCATGATTATTCTCTTCAAATCGCTTGTTCTTCCTAGGCTGGAATACTGCTGTACACCAACTGCCTCCTCCAAGGCAGGGGAAATTGCTGACATGGAGAGTGTACAAAGAACTTTCAAGGTACACATAGGTACGATAAGGCACCTAAATTACTGGAAACGGTTGAAGTCCCATGATGTGTATTCCCTAGAACGTAGGCGAGTAAGATACATGATACTGTACACTTAGAAAATTCTAGAGGGACTGGTACCAAACTTGCACACGAAAATCACTCCCAATGAAAGCAAAAGATTCGGCAGGAGATGCAACATTCCCTCAAAGAAAGCAGGGGTGCCACGAGTGCACTGAGAGGGCCCAAGACTGTTCAATTGCCTCCAAGCATGCATAAGGGGGATTACCAATAGACCCCTGGCTGTCTTCAAGGAGGCGCTGGACAGGCAAATAAAGTCAGTGCCTGACCAGCCGGGCTGTGGTTCATTTGTCAGTTTGCGTGCGGCCAGCAGTAACAGCCTGGCTGACCCCCGAAACCCTCTCCAGTTATACTCCTTATAATTTATTAAACAGCTTATAATCTCCTACCCATTAGATATTCTCAAGTTCCAGGTTGAATACTATCATCAAATGCACGGTAATTTTTACCTACAAGACAGACAACGACTTCCATCACATATTCTCCATACAGCTGATGCTGTAGTACTGGCACTTACGTCAGAACTGTTTAAGAAACCACCAGGACTCACCATCCCACTAAGAATGGATCTCCGTAGGTGTCAAAAGTATTCCTAGTGGGGATGCAATCACATATACATAGGATATTCCACTACAAGAACATACACGCACCAGTACAGAGGGAATACGTGTGTAGTACACAACAAAGCACACACACACACGATCTTGGGGTGAGTATAACACCGGTCACATCTCCGGAGGCGCACATCAACCAAATAACTGCTGCAGCATTTGGGCGCCTAGCAAACCTAAGAACAGCATTTCGACATCTTTATAAGGACTCGTTCAGAACCCTGTACACTGTGTACGTTAGGTCCATATTGGAATATGCAGCACCAGTTTGGAACCCACACCTAGCCAAGCATGTAAGGAAGCTAGAGAAAGTGCAAAGGTTTGCAACAAGACTAGTCCCGGGGCTAAGGGGTATGTCCTACGAGGAGAGGTTAAGGGAGATCGATCTGACGACACTGGAAGACAGGAGAGATAAGGGGGATATGATAACGACTTATAAAATTCTGAGAGGAATCGACAAGGTGGACAGAGACAGAATGTTCCAGAGATGGGACAGCAACAAGGGGTCACAGTTGGGAGCTGAAGATTCAGATGAATCACAGGGATGTTAGGAAGTATTTTTTTCAGTCACAGAGTTGTCAGGAAGTGGAATAGTTTGGGTAGTGATGTCGTAGAGGCAGGATCCATACATAGCTTTAAGCAGAAGTATGATAAAGCTCATGGAACAGGAAGAGTGAGCTAGTAGCGGCCAGCGAAGAGGCGGGGCCAGGAGCTGTGAATCGACCCCTGTAACCACACCTAGGTGTGTAGAACTAGACGAGTACACACATCTTGTACCGCAAAGCAAGAGAAAGAGGAAGGTTAAGTCTTGAGTCAGTGGTTATACATATCTCCAACACCATCACACACAACAGTGGCAAGTACTTCTTAACTAAACCCATTACTAAAAATATTGTGAAAACACGAAAATCAGGAAGTGACTTCGTGATCCAGACTGCACTCGTCGTTACCTTAACCTGCACTGCCTACACGACACCAGACCATCCACCTCTTAGACGTCATTTCACCTTCACTAGTTGGAACATCTCACCTTTTACTTCATTCTCACCCAGCACCTGACTCCACCATATATATCACTCTGTATATGTCGCTTGTTTTGCTATTTTCTGTAATGATAAAGCGTCATGGAGAATAAAATCTTAATAAAGGTCTCCGTTTGGTACTGTACAAGTGCCTATGTAAACCATTTCTCAGTTACAACATACTTCAACAGTTGTAGCTGTGCTAGTATACAGTAGACTGCCTCCTTATGGACTATAAGGCCTATTATTATTATTTATTATTATTTATTACTATTATTTTTTTAACAAGTCGGCCGTCTCCCACCGAGGCAGGGTGACCCAAAAAGAAAGAAAATCCCCAAAAAGAAAATACTTTCATCATCATTCAACACTTTCACCACACTCACACATAATCACTGTTTTTGCAGAGGTGCTCAGAACACAACAGTTTAGAAGCATATACGTATAAAGATACACAACATATCCCTCCAAACTGCTAATATCCCGAAACCCCTCCTGTAGAGTGCAGGCACTGTACTTCCCATTTCCAGGACTCAAGTCCGGCTATATAAAAATAACCGGTTTCCCTGAATCCCTTCACCAAATATTACCCTGCTCACACTCCAACAGATCGTCAGGTCCCAAATACCATTCATCTCCATTCACTCCTATCGAACACGCTCATGCACGCCTGCTGGAAGTCCAAGCCCCTCGCCCACAAAACCTCCCTTACCCCTTCCAACCTTTTCGAGGACGACCCAAAGCCGCCTTCCTTCCCCAACAGATTTAAATGCTCTCTATGTCATTCTCTAAATGACCAAACCACCTCAACAACCCCTCTTCAGCCCTCTAATACTTTTATTAACTCCACACCTTCTCCTAATTTCAACACTCCGAATTTTCTGCATAATATTTACACCACACATTGTCCTTAGACAACCGCCTCCTCGATGCTGCATTCACAACCCAAGCTTCACACTCATATAAGAGTGTTGGTACTTTTATATTTTCATACATTCCCTTTTTTGCCTCCATAGATAACGTTTTTTGTCTCCACATATACCTCAACGCACCATTCACCTTTTTTCCCTCATCAATTCTATGATTAACCTCATCCTTCATAAATCCATCCGCCGACACGTCAACTCCCAAGTATCTGAAAACATTCACTTCTTCCATACTCCTCCTCCCCAATTTGATATCCAATTTTTCTTTATCTAAATCATTTGATACCCTCATCACCTTACTCTTTTCTATGTTCACTTTCAACTTTTTACATTTACACACACTCCCAAACTCATCCACTAACCTTTGCAATTTTTCTTCAGAATCTCCCATAAGCACAGTATCATCAGCAAAAAGCAACTGTCTCAATTCCCATTTTGTATTTGATTCCCCATAATTTAATCCTACCCCTCTCCCGAACACCCTAGCATTTACTTCTTTTACAACCTCATCTATAAATATATTAAACAACCATGTTGACATTACACATCCCTCATAAAAATCTCTTTACAGCATTTAGTAACTTACCACCTATTCCATATACTTGCAACATCTGCCACATTGCTCCCTTATCAACTATCATATGCCTTTTCTAAATCCATAAATGCAATAAAAACTTCCCTACCTTTATCTAAATACTGTTCATATACATGCTTCAATGTAAACACTTGATCTACACATCCCCTACCCACTCTGAAACCTCCTTGCTCATCCGCAATCCTACATTCTGTCTTATCTCTAATTCTTTCAATTATAACCCTACCGTACACTTTTCCTGCTATACTCAGAAAACTTATTCCTCTATAATTTTTACAATCTCCTTTGTCCCCCTTCCCTTTATATAAAGGGTCTATACATGCTCTCCGCCAATCCCTAGGTACCTTCCCCTCTTTCATACATTTATTAAACAAAAATACCAACCCCTCCAACACTATATCCCCCCTGCTTTTAACATTTCTGTCAAGATCCCGTCAGTTCCAGCTGATTTACCCCCTTTCATTCTACGTAATGCCTCACACACCTCCCCCTCACTCAGATCCTGTTCTACTTCACTCCTAAAAGATGGTATACCTCCCTGGCCAGTGCATGAAATTACCGCCTCCCTTCCTTCGTTAACATTTAAAAGTTCCTCAAAATATTCTTGCCATCTACCCAATACTTCCATCTTCCCATCTACTAACTCCCCTACTCTGTTTTTAACTGACAAATCCATTCGTTCTCTAGGCTTTCTTAACTTGTTTAACTCACTCCATTTTTTTTCTTATTTTCATCTAAATTTCTTGACAGTGCCTCTCCCACTCTTTCATCTGCTCTCATTTTGCACTCTCACCACTCTCTTCACCTTTCTTTTACTTTCCATATACTCTACTCTTCTTAAAACACTTTTGCTTTGTAAAAACCTCTCATAAGCTAACTTTTTCTCTTTTATCACACCCTTTACTTCATCATTCCACCAATCACTCCTCTTTCCTCCTGCACCCACCCTCCTATAACCACAAACTTCTGCCCCACATTCTAATACTGCATTTTTAAAGCTATTCCAACCCTCTTCAAACCCCCCCCCAACTACTCATACTTGCACCAGCCCACCTTTCTGCCAATAGTTGCTTATATCTCACCCGAACTTCCTCCTCCCTTAGTTTAAACACTTTCACCTCCTCCTTGCTTGTTGTTGCCAGTTTCCTCTTTTCCCATCTACCTCTTACTACTAGCTACAACTAAATAATGATCCGATATATCAGTTGCCCCTCTATAAACGTGTACATTCTGGAGCCTACCCATCAACCTTTTATCCACCAATACATAATCTAACTATATATTTATTTATCCTCTTCTTCATAAAATATGTATTGCTTATTACCAAAACTCTTTCTACACATAGCTCAATTAAGGCTCCCCGTTTTCATTTACCCCTGGCACCCCAAATTTACCTACTACTCCCTCCACAACATTTTTGCCCACTTTAGCATTGAAATCCCCAACCACTATTACTCTCACACTTGGTTCAAACTCCCCACGCATTCACTCAACATTTCCCAAAATCTCTCTCTCTCCTCTACTCTTCTCTCTTCTCCAGGTGCATATACGCTTACTATAACCCACTTTTCACATCTAACCTTTATTATATTCCATATAATCCTTGAATTAATACATTTATAGTCCCTCTTTTCCTGCCATTACTTATCCTTCAACATTATTGCTACTCCTTCTTTAGCTCAAACTCTATTTGAAACCCCTGACCTAATCCCATTTATTCCTCTCCACAAACTCTCCCACCCCCTTCAGCTTTGTTTCACTTAAAGCCAGGACATCCAGCTTCTTCTCATTCATAACATCCACAATCATCTCTTTCTTATCATTTGCACAACATCCACGCACATTCAGACTTCCCACTTTGACAATTTTCTTCTTCTTATTCTTTTTAGTAATTATTACAGGAAAAGGGGTTACTAGCCCATTGTTCCCGGCATTTTAGTTGACTTTTACAACACGCATGGCTTCCGGAGAAACATTCTAATTCCACTTCCCCAAAGGAAAAGTAATAAGACCAAGAGCTATTAAACCATACCCCGGCCGGGATTGAACCCGCGGTCATAGAGTCTCAAAACTCCAGCCCGTCGCGTTAGCCACTAGACCAGCTAGCCACAATAAGATTCGTCCAACTTGGTATATTTCTACACCATAGGAAGGTTAGCACAGGCACCACTGTGACCACAAATGCAAGTTTTTACAGACGAATCTCCAGCTAGCGTGGCCGTGACGAACTCTAGCTCAAGTCCCTTCACTGCCGTCAACATGACTAACGAAATCGTAATGACACGATTGCAAACAAACCATACCCTGGGCGGGATTGAACCCGCGGTCATAGAGTCTCAAAACTCCAGCCCGTCGCGTTAGTGACGGGTATATATACCTAGTTGGACGAATCTTATTGTGGCTAGCTGGTCTAGTGGCTAACGCGACGGGCTGGAGTTTTGAGACTCTATGACCGCGGGTTCAATCCCGGCCGGGGGTATGGTTTGTTTGCAATCGTGTCATTACGATTTCGTGAGTCAAGAGCTATTAAGATAAAATCAAAGAAAACTCAGATTAGTGTGTATAAATAAACATGTACATGTATGTGTAGTGTGACCTAAGTGTAAGTAGAAGTAGCAAGACGTACCTGTGATCTTGTATATTTATGAGACAGCCAAAAGACACCAGCAATCCTACCATCATGTAAAGCAATTACAGGCTTTCGCTTCACACTCACTTGGCAGGACGGTAGTACCCCCCTGGGTGGTTGCTGTCTACCAACCTACTACCTCTTATTATTATTATTATTATTATTATTATTATTATTATCATTAGAATCGTGGCTAAACCCGCTGGCATCAAACGACGCCATTTCTCATTACTTCCTCTACTTCACCTTTTACTACAGCCAGGCCTTGTTATCCGCTGTATCATTGAGTAAATATATAAATATACTTTGTTAAATTTTTAATATTCAAAGGCGAAACGTACTAACTTAGTCTTCAGAGAACCAGAATTCGATTTGGTCAGCTGACTTGAATTTCCAATATGTGGATGTTGTTAGGACCTGTTCCATATGCAAGACAGTCGCCGAATTAATAATCCCTGATGCAGTGATGTTATTGAGAAAGGTACAACCAGTGTGAAGCCACTGACGGATGACCGTCTTGAGATACACACACATTATATATATATATATATATATATATATATATATATATATATATATATATATATATATGTCGTGCCTAATAGGTAAAACTGGTCAATTAGCAAGAACTCATTTAAAATTAAGTCCTTTCTAAAAATTTCTCTTATACGTTTAAAGATATATTTTTTTAATTAATGTTAAAGCAAAAATTCTTAATTTTGCTTCAAAAGAATCTTAAAAAACTTACCTAACCTTATTATAACAAGAGCAATTTATTCTAGCCTAACCCAACTAAATATATTTTAGATTTGTTTACAATAGTTTAATACGAAACAAATGCAGTGAAATATATTTTTTTTCGTTAGGTTCAGAATGATTTTGGCGAAATTATTGCATACACAAATTTTCGCTTGTTCTATATGGCAAGATGAACGTTACTATTTAAGCCAAGATCGCAAGTTCTGCCTATTCGGCACGACATATATATATATATATATATATATATATATATATATATATATATATATATATATATATATATATATATATATATATATGTGTGTCGTCCTACGCACTTGTCGACCAGGCCTGCTGTAAATGAGCGCGCTTGTGTGTGTGTGTGTGTGTGTGTGTGTGTGTGTGTGTGTGTGTGTGTGTGTGTGTGTGTGTGTGACATCACTAACAATGGTACTGCATGAGAGTTATGTTATCACAGACGTGGGATAAAAAAAAAGCACTGCAGCAAGACTGCCGTCCCGCTGCAACACTTCAGCAAGACTGCCGTCCCGCTGCAACACTTCAGCATGACTACAGTCCCGCTGCAACACTGCAGCAAGACTGCCGTCCCGCTGCAACACTTCAGCATGACTACAGTCCCGCTGCAACACTGCAACAAGACTACCGTCCCACTGCAACACTTCAGCATGACTACAGTTCCGCTGCAACACTGCAGGAAGACTGCTGTTGTGGAAAATTGCATTTATCTGAATGTAACTAATTATGTACATAACAGTAAATGATAACAAAGATAATTATTATTTATCAGTGTTATATAGACAAGTAGGAATTTGGGACACCTAGGTCGCAAAAAATGTTCCCCTTCGATACCTACCACTGTCATAACCACAAGTTGCTCTGGACCTATTAATTAAATGAAATATACATACACCAGGAATACTGGTAAATATATAAATTTGTGGACTGTATATTAAAAATAATAAATGGTTATATATATATACATAATTACATAACAGAAGGAAAATATATCTTAATATCACTCACCAATTTGACTGGAGATTAATGTGCATCATACTCAGAAAACCTCACTTTAACTAAATCTATGAAAATAATGCTGGCCAGAATTACACACAAAACTAGAGAGCTTATCTGAGGTTCCTGGAGCTGTCTTGTCCAGTCGTCTGATACCTCAAGTTATGTAGGAATGCACATCCACCAATTTCGCCTCCTATTCGAGAGGTGTCAACACAATTTTAACCTCTAGAGCACGAAAAATTCTTCCTATTACACCAACGTTTGTACAAAATTCAAAACCAAGATGGCGAGTCTCGTCTGCCCAGACGCAGGCTTTCCGTTTTCTATGGCATAAATATTATTAAATACAGTATGGCCATCTATTTACATATAAATACCGAATTACTGGAAAATATATACAGTATTTTCCACACTGCGGCCAGCCGGAGTTCGTTACTAAACGATTCAAATCACTCCTTCCTTTAGGAGACAATTCCAGCCGGTTCTGGCTTGAGTGGCTGTTCTCCTAGTAGGTCTTACTACGATTTCATCTTCCGGCATCACTTGGTCTGCGTTATCTTCCATATCACTCGTGTCACTTTCCCTCAGATTTTCATTTACGTTTGATTAAACACCTAATTCCAAGGGAATCAATTTATTAATTGTGTGTAAACTTTCCTGGCCATGATACAACACTTTGACATTCCTGACAACACCTTGTGCATCTGGGTACAATGTCAATACTTTGCCCAAAGGCCACAATGTTCGATGTTGTTCAGTGTCAATCAACACAATGTCACCTGGTTGAATGGTCTGTTGATTTACTGCGTCTGTTGCACCATAAAAGTGTTCACGTAGTGTAAGAAGATATTCCTTACGCAACACATTAGACCAATGATCAATTACTTTATTTAACATTTTAAATTTATTGCACAACACTGCCGCATTATTGTAATCTTCATCACTTTCTTCCGGATTATCTCCATAGACAAGGACAGCTTCCAATTTCCTTCCACATATTAGGTGAGAAGGTGTTAATACATCTGCATCAGGTGTATCACTCATGTACGAGAGAGGCCTATTATTTATACGATTTTCTGCCTCCACTAACACTGCACGGAATTCTTCCAAATTAATTCTCTTCCGGTGTAGTACTTTGCGGAGACACCTCTTCACTGTGCCTATCGGTCTTTCGAACAGCCCCCCCTGCCAAGGGGCTCTAGGAGTAATAAATTTCCAGGTACACCCTCGCTGAGTTAACAGAGATTGAATATCGTTACTATTATTTAATTCCATCAAGTGTTGAGAACCTGCTAGAAAATTTGTGGCATTATCCGAAATCATCAATCTCGGACAGGATCTCCTAGCTGCAAATTTTCGAAACAGCTGTATAAACTGTTCTGCAGACAAGTCCTGTGCCACTTCTAAATGAACTGCCCTAGTAGCAGTACAGGAGAACAAACAAACATACACTTTCAGTTGAAGATTGAGACACTTATGCAGCATATGGGAATCTTTATTCAGGAGACGTTTCGCCACACAGTGGCTTCATCAGTCCAATACAAAGAGGAAGGCGTAAGGAGAGGAGGAGAATGAGGTAATCAGTCCCTCAACTTGGAGTCGATGTGTTCAGTCCATCAATCTTGTAGAATGTACAGCATAGGGCCGTAGACGTGGCTTATATACTGTAGTGAGGTGACGTGAAGCAGATGGAGGCCTGGTCATAGTGGTACCATCCACTAGTCGAAGTAGGTCTTCGTCCAAAGGTTGAACAAGTGTTGAAGAATTCTTTGTAACAAGATCCCATGATGCTGCAGTGTCTGACAGTTGTGATGAATGGTTTGAAAAACCGACAAGTTGAAGATTGAGACACTTATGCAGCATATGGGAATCTTTATTCAGGAAACGTTTCGCCACACAGTGGCTTCATCAGTCCAATACAAAGAGGAAGGCGTAAGGAGAGGAGGAGAATGAGGTAATCAGTCCCTCAACCTGGAGTCGATGTGTTCAGTCCATCAATCTTGTAGAATGTACAGCATAGGGCCGTAGACGTGGCTTTTATACTGTAGTGAGGTGACGTGAAGCAGGTGGAGGCGGGGTCATAGTGGTACCATCCACTAGTCGAAGTAGGTCTTCGTCCAAAGGTTGAACAAGTGTTGAAGAATTCTTTGTAACAAGATCCCATGATGCTGCAGTGTCTGACAGTTGTGATGAATGGTTTGAAAAACCGACAAGTTGAAGATTGAGACACTTATGCAGCATATGGGAATCTTTATTCAGGAAACGTTTCGCCACACAGTGGCTTCATCAGTCCAATACAAAGAGGAAGGCGTAAGGAGAGGAGGAGAATGAGGTAATCAGTCCCTCAACCTGGAGTCGATGTGTTACAAAGAATTCTTCAACACTTGTTCAACCTTTGGACGAAGACCTACTTCGACTAGTGGATGGTACCACTATGACCCCGCCTCCATCTGCTTCACGTCACCTCACTACAGTATATAAGCCACGTCTACGGCCCTATGCTGTACATTCTACAAGATTGATGGAGCTGAACACATCGACTCCAGGTTGAGGGACTGATTACCTCATTCTCCTCCTCTCCTTACGCCTTCGTCTTTGTATTGGACTGATGAAGCCACTGTGTGGCGAAACGTTTCCTGAATAAAGATTTCCATATGCTGCATAAGTGTCTCAATCTTCAACTTGTCGGTTTTTCAAACCATTCATCACATACACTTTCAGTGGAACACCATTTGACGTACCTGTTAAAATTATTGGACCACTATAGTCTACACCTGTTACATCAAATGGTTTCACTAATTGTACACGCTCCTTTGGCAATGGTGGAGGACCTGGGTACATATAGGATCTGCCATCCACACGGCGACATATTACACAAGATTTAATCACCCTTTTTACACTTTGCCGTCGTTGTGGAATCCAGAAAGTTTCCCTAATACAATTTAAGGTATCTTGTACCCCCACCATGCATTACATTTTTAATGCATCAAAGTTGTTAGATGATGAGTTTTGGGCAGTAAGATAGGGTGTTTAGCATAATCACCCAATTCAGCATTTTGTAACCTACCTCTGCACCTAATTACACTGTTCTCTAAATACAGCCCCAATTTCTCTATTATGGAACCTTTCACAATTTTTCTTTCCATCATCAATTTAATCTCATTTCCATAGATTTCCTCCTGTACCCTCTTTATCCAATATTCAAGAGGATGTGAAAACTTATATGAAATATTCATCTTGTTTAGAAATTTAAACACCAATTTAGTTACATTGATTAGTTTGGGTAAAGAAGAATACCTATTTATATCAATGGCTAAGGAAGGACAAATTATTGGAGCGGTGGTCACAGTAGTTTCAACAGGAGCAATATACGCCTTTTGTACAGGCCAATTAGCTTTATTTACCAACCAGCTCGGTCCTTTAAACCATGATACAGCATTTACAAATTTAGCATAAGGTAAACCTCGAGACAAGAAATCAGCTGGATTCTCCTCACCAGGTATATGATTAAATGTTAACATATGCTGACCCAAACTATTGTACTTCTCTTGCATCTGATAAATTTCAGCGACTCTGTTTTGTACGTACACAATTTTACTGTTTCCATTGCGAATCCATTGTAAGGATAACCTCATTATCAGACCAAATTACAGTGTCGCTAATGTTTACCTCCTGCAACTTATTTCTTATATAATTAGCTAATTTGACACCTACATAAATGGCTGTTAATTCCAACTGAGGCAAGGTACGTGATTTAATTGGAGACACTTTAGCCTTAGACATAACAAGAGAAATAACACTATTACATTGAAGGTAAGCGACTGCTCCATATGCCAATTTTGAAGCATTACAAAAAATGTGGAATACATTTTTCCTATTTGGATTGGCCAACTGGCGTGGGAACTCCAACATTGGAATTTTCTCATAATCACCAATTAATTCATCCCACCTGTTAATGAATGCCTCAGGTAGAATTTCATCCCAAGCACATTTAAGTTTCCATGTTTCCTGAATTAATAATTTCCCTCTTATAGTAAGGGGTGACACTAAACCTAGTGGATCAAAACATTTGGAAACTTCAGCAAGCAAAACTCTCTTAGTTAATTTATTGGGCATACTGTAATTATTAGGTTTTAACATTAACAAATCTCTCTCAGTATCCCAATTTAAACCCAGTATATTACTACATTTTGGCACTTCATCTCCAGGGTAATCTTTACTTATTTTGTCCTTCAATTTGGACGAATTACTATTCCATTCTCTCAGAGGCATATTTGCACTTTGCATTATTTTATTAGCCTCTCCATAAGTCATTAACAGTTCCTCTTCAGTTGACGTCACACCCAGGAAATTGTCCACATAAAATTGTTTGCTCATTACTTTACTCAATGGACTTCCCGTACATTTAAGGTATGCATTTATCGTCGCTTGAAGTAGGAACGGACTGGATGTAGCACCAAATAATACGCTCCTAAAGCGAAAGGTTTTCAGAGGGCTAAGTGGGTCAATAGGATTCTCAGGCCATAAGAAGCGGGTACAATCCCGGTCAGCCTCTTGTAAACCCACTCTTAGGAAAGCTTTACTTATGTCAGCCGTAAAGGCATAATGCTTCACTCTGAAATTTAATAAGATATCTCCTAATTTTTCCGTCAACGAAGGACTTGTCATCAAACAGTCATTTAAACTAGGTACATTTTTGTTACTCCTGGCACTACAATTAAACACAATTCTCAGAGGAGTGGTCTTAGAATCCTTCTTCACTCCGTGATGTGGCAAATAGTGACCATAAATTTTGGCTTGCTCAGGAGGTACCTCTTCTATAAATTTATTAATTAACTGCTCAACAATTATATCATTATAGGTAGTTAACAATTCTGGTGTCTTACTCAGTTCGCGGAACTGAGCCTTTAACTGTCCATATGCCATTCTGTAATTAGTGGGCAATTCTGGATGGTTCAGTCTCCACGGAAGTCGTACCTAGTATTGTCCAGATTCAAATTTTACATCTCTCAAGTGTTGCTCCTGAGTAAAAGAATCGTCTGGACTTTCTTCATTTACATTTATTCCAATGCTGTCTAATTCCCACAATTTATGCACTGGCTCAACACCATCCTCTATGGAAGAATTATACTGGGGCACGACTTCAGGAGTAAGACACACAGTTATGGTATTTGTAGTTTCCTCTAGTCATGCATTATTACGAGGAATCCTACCATACATTACATGGCCTCCTGCAGTCTTCAAAAGGGTGACACCACATTTCTTTACCATACCCTTTACAAAGGAGGCATAATAGTCACTACCTATCAAAATATTTATTGGTCCTACATAATCATCACTTACACCAGAAGGCGCTAAATTTACATTATGTGAGAGTCTTTCTGTAGCTTTACTAAGCCCTACTGTAGTTATTTTCTCTGGAAGTCTATCTACAATTACTGCATTAACACGTTTTTTCTCATTGCCCAACCTGACAGTTACATAAAGTGTCATACAATTGAGACCTTTTATCCGAGAGAAAACCAGATAATTTTAAAGTTGTGGGATCTCCCATCTGTACTTTCATACCATTAAGACATTTACGTTTTATGGAAGTGCGTTGTGATCCCTGGTCCAATAATGCATTTACATTTTTTGATTTATGTCTTTTATCATCAATTTTTACCTGTAACACAGGTAAGGCTACTTCAGCAAAACCATCATTATTAATATTAGCAGTAATTTTTACATTAGCTACTGTTGTGTCAGGATTGTCAACATTATCATATAGACCCTTACACATGACTATATGGTGTCTTCCTTTGTGACATTGATAACAGAAGTTTAATTTGGCATAACAATCCTTTACATTGTGATTACCTAAACATCTGATACATATGTCAAGTTCCTCCAATCTTTCAACTTTATCATTCCATGAATTGTATGCATTGCAATTCTTAGAAAAATGAGTACCCTTGCAGAGAAGACAATCTCCTTTTCTCTGACTGGTTTCTTATTAACTGGGCTACTCTTAGGAGGGTACTTATTCTTCTTACCTTGTGGAGAATCATTATTTCTGATTCCTGCTACTTGATATGCACCTATGCAATTCTTTTTAGGAAATGAATTTTGATTAACAACATTGGGATAATTTTTCCCTTTGTGAAACTTGACAGATACTTCAGAGTTATTATGTGTTGCATCTTTAAAATGAGTTAGTTGGCTGGTCTGCAACTGAACTAATTCTTGTAGACCTAATCTTATTTCCTCCAGACCAAAATAACCCTTGTGATATTTATTCGAGAATCATTCAAGTGTTTTACAGCTTAATTTATTCTGTACAATGGCACTCAATAACCAGTCTGATTCCTTCAGATTATATTTATTACTTAAAGTTTTGAGAGTGCTTTCCAGTTTAACTCTAAACTGTTGTAAACCTTTGTAAGTGTGATCTGGAGATTTTAAATTAACAATGATATTCACTAGATCCAACCTACTTTGTTCTATATTACCATAAGTGACCTTCAACAAGTCAACTGATTCCTTGTAAGAGTCATTTACTTGGAAAGGCTTGTATGAGTATGTGAGGATCTCCTCTTACCTGTCCTTTGAGGTAAAATAATTTAGTTACACAGGTTAGATCACTCCTGTCATGCACAGCTGCTTTAAAAATTTACCAAAATTCCTCCAAATTTTCTCCAGGATTAAACACAGGCAAACACAATTCTGGGAGCTTTGGCAAAGACATATTATTTGTTGGAGCAGACTGACCAATTGCCTGGTTTACACATTTTAATTTATTCAAGGCCTGACTTTTACAAGAAAGAATATTTTCCTCTAATTCATTATACTGATTAATCATGAGATCTATTTCAGTCTCATCTACACAGTTTACTAATAAATCTCCTTCATATTTTTTGTAATATAATTTGTATGAATCATATCTATTACCTAAAGCATCTAAATACAATTTTAAATCATCAGTATTCACAGTTTCTTGATTCATTAATTCCAAGCACTTATTATATGCCTTGGTTACATGAACTTTTCTAGCTTGTATTGATGCTTTCTTTACTCTATATTCCATATGTTTGTCTTCTATATTAATTTCCTCAATTTCAGCCATGATGCAATGTATTAAATTCAACCCAGTCAATAACACTGATTACAACCTACCTTTGAATAAATCCCAGCTACTTGAGCTCAGCAATTACATGTAAAAAACTTGTAATATAAATTTTAAATGTACATTAATACAAACTTGGCTCATGAAAATTAATATTATACAAATATAAATCCTTGCCAGAATTTGGCATAGCAAAATTAATATTATACACAATTTAATCTTTATCTACACTTGTCTTATCAATTACACATACACTGATATAAATCTTGGCCAGAATTGTCTTATCAAATTAGTATTATACAAATTAATATAAACTTAGCCAGACTTGAGCTTAGCTTATCAAAATTAATATTGTAATTATTATAATCCACTACACATTAAGTAAATTTGTGAACTTAACATCCACTTCCTTCTGTTATTTCACATATAATTATTAAGTAATTAACTAATTAATGACTTCACTAATTACCTCCCGTTCAAGAAGGACCAATGGGCAAATTAAATGTGGAAAATTGCATTTATCTGAATGTAACTAATTACGTACATAGCAGTAAATGATAACAAAGATAATTATTATTTATCAATGTTACATAGACAAGTAGGAATTTGGGACACCTAGGTCGCAAAAAATGTCCCCCTTCGATACCTACCACTGTCATAACCACAAGTTGCTCTGGACCTATTAATTAAATGAAATATACATACACCAGGAATACTGGTAAATATATAAATTTATGGACTGTATATTAAAAATAATAAATGGTTATATATATACACAATTACATAACAGAAGGAAAATATATCTTAATATCACTCACCAATTTGACTGGAGATTAATGTGTATCATACTCAGAAAACCTCACTTTAACTAAATCTATGAAAATAATGCTGGCCAGAATTACACACAAATCTAGAGAGCTTATCTGAGGTTCCTGGAGCTGTCTTGTCCAGTCGTCTGATATCTCAAGTTATGTAGGAATGCACATCCACCAATTTCGCCTCCTATTTGAGAGGTGTCAACACAATTTTAACCTCTAGAGCACGAAAAATTCTTCCCATTACAGAAACGTTTGTACAAAATTCAAAACCAAGATGGCGAGTCTCGTCTGCCCAGACGCAGGCTTTCCGTTTTCTATGACATGAATATTATTAAATACAGTATGGCCATCTATTTACATATAAATACTGAATTTCTGGAAAATATATACAGTATTTTCCACAGTCGTCCCGCTGCAACACTGCACCAAGACTGCCGTACCGCTGCAACACTGCAGCAAGACTGCCGTCCCGCTGTAACACTGCAGCAAGACTGCCGTCCCGCTGCAACACTGCAGCAAGACTGCCACACCGCTGCAACACTACAGCAAGACTGCCGTCCCGCTGCAACACTGCAGCAAGTCTGCCGTCCCGCTGCAACACTGCAGCAAGTCTGCCGTCCCGCTGTGACACTGCAGCAAGACTGCCGTCCCGCTGCAACACTGCAGCAAGACTGCCGTCCCCCTGTGACACTGCAGCATGACTATCGTCCCGCTGTGACACTGGAGAAAGACTGCCGTCCCGCTGTGACACTGCAGAAAGACTGCCGTCCCGCTGTGACACTGCAGAAAGACTGCCGTCCCTCTGCAACACTGCAGCAAGACTACCGTTCCGCTGCAACACTTCAGCATGACTACAGTCCCGCTGCAACACTGCAGCATGACTACTGTCTCGCTGCAACACTGCAGCATGACTACTGTCTCGCTGTAACACTGCAGCATGACTACTGTCCCGCTGCAACACTGCAGCATGACTACTGTCCCGCTGCAACACTTCAGCATGACTACAGTCCCGCTGCAACACTGCAGCATGACTACTGTCCCGCTGCAACACTGCAGCATGACTACTGTCTCGCTGTAACACTGCAGCATGACTACTGTCTCGCTGCAACACTGCAGCATGACTACTGTCTCGCTGTAACACTGCAGCATGACTACTGTCCCGCTGCAACACTGCAGCATGACTACTGTCCCGCTGCAACACTGCAGCATGACTACTGTCTCGCTGCAACACTGCAGCATGACTACTGTCCCGCTGCAACACTGCAGCATGACTACTGTCCCGCTGCAACACTGCAGCATGACTACTGTCCCGCTGCAACACTGCAGCGGGACTACTGTCTCGCTGCAACACTGCAGCATGACTACTGTCCCGCTGCAACACTGCAGCATGACTACTGTCCCGCTGCAACACTGCAGCATGACTACTGTCCCGCTGCAACACTGCAGCATGACTACTGTCCCGCTGCAACACTGCAGCATGACTACTGTCTATAAATTTGAAGCTCTGAGTAGTGTTGTCAAAGCTTTTAGCTGCAGCTACTCAATAAATAAGTAAATGACAACTTAAGAGGGTTTTAGAAAGAGGATGAGGTAGGGGAGGAGAGGGGGATGAGGTAGGGGAGGAGAGGGGGATGAGGTAGGGGAGGAGAGGGGGATGAGGTAGGGGTGTGGGAGGGAGATGATGTTGGGGTTAGGGGAGGGAGATGATGTTGGGGGTGGGGGAGGGAGATGAGGTTGAGGGTAGAGGAGGGAGATGATGTTGGGAGTGGGGGAGGGAGATGAGGTTGAGGGTAGAGGAGGGAGATGATGCTGGGGGTGGGGGAGGGGAATGAAGTTGGGGAGGAGGGGAATGAGGTAGGGGTGGGGGAGGAGGATGAGGTAGGGGAATGGGAGGGGAATGAAGTCGGGGGTTTGGGAGGGAGATGAGGTAGGGGTGGGGGAGGGGGATGAGGTAAGGGTGGGGGAGCGGGATGAGGTCGGGGGTGGGGGAGGGGGAGCAGGTAGGGGTGGGGGATGAGCTAGGGGTGGGGGAGGGGGATGAAGTTGGGGGTTGGGGAGGGGGATGAGGGTGGGTTTGGAAGTGGGGGATGAGGTAGGGGGTGGAGAGGAAGACGCAGTAGGGGGTGGGGAGGGGGATGAAGTAGCGGTGGAGGAGATGGATGAGGTTGGAGTGGGGGAGATGAATGAAGTAAGGGTGGGGGAGGGGGATGGGCTAGGGGGTGGGAGGAAGATGAGGCAAGGAGGATGGTGAAGGAGGATGGTGAAAAATGGGTGAAAGAGGATGGTGAAGGATGGGTGAAGGAAGATGGTGAAAGATTGGTGAAGGATGGGTGAAGGAGGATGGTGAAAGATGGGTGAAGGAGGATGGTGAAAGATGGGTGAAGGAGGATGGTGAAAGATGGGTGAAAGAGGATGGTGAATGATGGGTGAAGGAGGATGGTGAAGGATGATTGAAGGAGGATGGTGAAAGATGAGTGAAGGAGGATGGTGAAAGATGGGTGAAGGAGGATGGTGAAGGATGGGTGAAGGAGGATGGTGAAGGCGGATGGTGAAGGAGGATGGTGAAGGATGGGTGAAGGAGGATGGTGAAGGCGGATGGTGAAGGAGGATGGTGAAGGATGGGTGAAGGAGGATGGGGTGGAGCAGTGAAAGTGGAAGAGTTGACATATGTGGGATTTTTTTTAATTTCTATGTCAAAATATTGTGGTAACAGTGTTATAACTCCCATGTCTTGAGAGGGTCACATGACTGCCAAGTGAGGGTATTGGGCTGGATAATGACTCTCCCATCATGCCAGAGTGCCATGTCCACTTTTTCGATGGCTCAGCTAGTCAAGCAGTGGCAGGAGAAATACAAGAAAAGAGACCTATTTGTCACTAAGTTCAAAATCTTTGAGGTTATGAGTGTCGTAGTGACTGGTTCTCGGACGTCAGTAATTAACACTCAGCTTTACCAATCATTTGACTTCATTGTTCCAGGGAGTCACCGATGTCTACTTGGCCTGGCCTTCATACATCTGGGACGGGCAGTTTCGTGTATAGATCGAGAGAGTACACTACCTCATTTCCAGCTGAGAGCCAAATTAATACAATATTGTTCTCTGTATGCATAAATGAGACAAGACCCGGCCCTCTCTGGGGTCATTGGAATTGTTAGGACACATCTAAGTATTCAGGGGATTTTCTGGAACTTAGCTGGAGCTCACACTCAGACGTAGATTGTGATCTTGTGGGAAATGCCGGCGTGCATGTTAAGCTGAATGACAACCACTTATCGTCCAGCAGGGCATAAGTGGGCATCCTGTGTTGACCTCACCAAGACTGGAGTCCAAGACCACAAAACCCTCAGGTAAAATATATACACCTAAGAGTCAGGTAAAAGCTCTCCCTTTACCTTGTTTTAAATAGACTACAATCTACAATCTTGGGAGCTGATATACGGTGTTATTCCACAGAGATTCTTCAGAATCCACAGAGATTCTTCAGAATCTCCACGACTATGGTGCTCTTCGCACCTACTCCTAGGTTGAGGGACTGATTACCTCATCTTCTGTACATAGTTCTACTGTCTTCAAGTTATGTCCTAGAATTTGTATTGATAAAGCCACTGGATGGCGAAACGTCTACAATAAAGATACCCAGATGTTGCACATGTGTCTTAATCTTATCTTGTCGGTATTATATACCATTCGTACACAGGTACAGAGATGTTCCTGTGAAGCGGCAGTGAGAAGAAACCCAAAAGTTAATCATGCAGGCGCACTGTCCCTGCTGATGTTGCTTTGAGTGAGCAGATATTGCCTTTAACACATTGATTATGTTTAAACGTAATGACGCTGCTTACAATTCAGTGATGTCTTGAGTTCATGATTTCATGCACAGTAGAACGTAAAGATTCCCAGATGTTGCTCAAGTGTCTCATTATTCAGCTTGTAGGTTTTCTAAACCATTTACATTATAAAGGATTCTTAACAGTACCAAAATTCTAACGAAGAAATTCTAAGATAGTAAGAGGAGACTGGTACATGCCAAGATATTATGTGAACGCGCGCACACTCTGCAACGCCTCGGGTCTTAATCAAAGACCTCAGAATTTGTGTGAGAAGGATAATACTCAAGACCAGAGGTTTTTCACCTATTTTGGGTGGCGCCCCCTATCACTGTTGGTCCTCATCTCCGCCCTCCCCCTCCTTCCATCATAATAAAAAATTCTATATGAAAAAAAAACTGAAAAAAAAAACTATTTAAATAGGAAAACTGAGAAACTAGTTTTCATAAGTTTATTTTTTATCTATTCCAAAAAGCCGCCTGTTTAAGGCGCAAATCGAAAACCACAACAATTTAAGTGAGAACATATTTGGTGAGATTTTTGACACTATTCTGGGCTCGCCCCTTCTTCCCTTCATCCCCCTTCTCCCCTTCCCCCTCCTCCTCCTCCTCGTCTGGAAATTATCCACACCTTCTCCTGTTAAGAGCCGCTGGTCTAGACTATACAGAACCGGGGACTATTTCAGTAATGACAAGTCTTAAACCTTTGCTAGGCAAATTAAAAGTTATTTTTTTCCACATTACTGCATGTGCTATATTTCCATGAAAGGAGACAGACAGTCCTCATATACCTGAGACGCTGTGGACCGGTGATGGTTAGTCTAGAGACTGACAGCGGTCCACGGCCACCAGGTCTAGAAGGCACTGGTGGTGCCTTGAATGTACTGGTAAAACCTTGAATGCATTGGTAGAGCCTTGAATGTATTGGTAGAGCCTTGAATGTACTGGTAGAGCCTTGAATGTACTGGTAGAGCCTTGAATGTACTGGTGGAGTCTTGAATGTACTGGTGGAGCCTTGAATGTACTGGTGGAGCCTTGAATGTACTGGTGGAGCCTTGAATGTACTGGTGGAGCCTTGAATGTACTGGTAAAGCCTTGAATGTGCTGGTGGAGCCTTGAATGTACTGGTGGAGCCTTGAATGTACTGGTAAAGCCTTGAATGTACTGGTGGAGCCTTGAATGCACTGGTGGAGCCTTGAATGCACTGGTGTGCTTTCAACCCACTGGTGGTGCCTTCAATGCCCTGCTGGTGCCTTCAACGTACTGGTGGTGCCTTCAATGCCCTGCTAGTGCATTCAACGCACTGGCGGTGCCTTCAAAGCACTCGCGGTGCCTTCAACGCACTGGTGCTACCTCGAACTCTCTAACACTTCCCTAAACGCACTGAGTCTACTTAAAACGCATTAAAAGCGTAGAGGCGGCCTTGCACGGTACCTACCTACTGTAATTCACCATTTAAACTGCGCATTATTTTTCCATCCCAGGTTAAATTACTTGGTATAAATATCTCTCACCGATTCTAGCTCCTGTCATTTACATGTAAATGATCATATATTTGCAGAAACACAGCCATGTTATATGTCCCGCACTTACAGCCAGAGAAGCACTGTATGGCCCCTTACGTGTTTAGCGTTTTTCTTTGAATAATAATAATAATAATAATAATAATAATAATAATAATAATAATAATAATAATAATAATAATAACTAAAGTATTACAAAGTACCAAAATAAATAACAATAATAATCATTATTGTTATTATTATTATTATTATTATTATTATTATTATTATTATTATTATTATTATATGTATGTCGATCACTGCGTGACCTGATATAGGTATCCCCGCATCTCTTAAGCCCAGCACCCTCTACCTCGATAAGAACAAAAAGAATAGCGAAGGGAGAGGGACCCTAAGCCACCTACCAAGAAGGGAGAGGGACCCTAAGCCACCTACCAAGAAGGGAGAGGGACCCTAAGCCACCTACCAAGAAGGGAGAGGGACCCTAAGCCACCTACCAAGAAGGGAGAGGGACCCTAAGCCACCTACCAAGAAGGGAGAGGGACCCTAAGCCACCTACCAAGAAGGGAGAGGGACCCTAAGCCACCTACCAAGAAGGGAGAGGGACCCTAAGCCATCTACCAGGAAGGGAGAGGGACCCTAAGCCACCTACCAGGAAGGGAGAGGGCAATGTTCCTCCTACCAGGGAGGGGGCACTAAGCCTCCTAGCAGGGAGAGAGCACTATGCCACCCACCAGGGAGAGAGCACTATGCCACCCACCAGGGAGGGAGAGGGCACTATGCCACCCACCAGGGAGGGAGAGAGCACTATGCCACCCACAAGGGAGGGAGAGAGCACTATGCCACCCACCAGGGAGGGAGAGGGCACTGTGCCACCTACCCGGAAGGGACAGGGCACTATGCCACCCACCAGGGAGGTAGTGGTCACTATGCCACCTACCAGGGAGGGAGGGAGGGAGTAGAACTCTAAGCCACCTACCAGGGAGGGAGGGGAACGCTAAGCCACCTACCAGGGAGGGAGGGGAACGCTAAGCCACCTACCAGGGAGGGAGGGGAACGCTAAGCCACCTACCAGGGAGGGAGGGAGGGAGAGAGGGGAACGCTAACCCACCTACCAGGAAGGGAGGGAGGGAGGGGAACGCTAAGCCACCTACCAGGGAGGGAAGGAGGGGAACGCTAAGCCACCTACCAGGGAGGGAGGGAGGGGAACGCTAAGCCACCTACCGGGGAGGGAAGGAGGGGAACTCTAAGCCACCTACCAGGGAGGGAGGGGAACGTTAAGCCACCTACCAGGGAGGGAGGGAGGGGAACACTAAGCCACCTACCAGGGAGGGAGGGAGGGAGGGGAACGCTAAGCCACCTACCAGGGAGGGAAGGAGGGGAACGCTAAGCCACCTACCAGGGAGGGAGAGAGGGGAACGCTGAGCCACCTACCAGGGAGGGAGGGAGGGGAACGCTAAGCCACCTACCGGGGAGGGAAGGAGGGGAACGCTAAGCCACCTACCAGGGAGGGAGGGGAACGCTAAGCCACCTACCAGGGAGAGAGGGAGGGGAACACTAAGCCACCTACCAGGGAGGGAGGGAGGGAGGGGAACGCCAAGCCACCTACCAGGGAGGGAGGGAAGGAGGGGAACGCTAAGCCACCTACCAGGGAGGGAAGGAAACGCTAAGCCACCTACCAGGGAGGGAGGAGAACGCTAAGCCACCTACCAGGGAGGGAAGGAGGGCAACGCTAAGCCACCTACCAGGGAGGGAAGGAAACGCTAAGCCACCTACCAGGGAGGGAGGAGAACGCTAAGCCACCTACCAGGGAGGGAAGGAGGGCAACGCTAAGCCACCTACCAGGGAGGGAGGGAGGGGAACGCTAAGCCACCTACCAGGGAGGGAAGGAGGGGAACGCTAAGCCACCTACCAGGGAGGGAGGGAGGGGAACGCTAAGCCACCTACCGGGGAGGGAAGGAGGGGAACTCTAAGCCACCTACCAGGGAGGGAGGGGAACGTTAAGCCACCTACCAGGGAGGGATGGAGGGGAACACTAAGCCACCTCCCCGGGTGGGTGGGTGGGGAACGCTAAGCCACCTACCAGGAAGGGAAGGAGGGGAACGCTAAGCCACCTACCAGGGAGGGAGAGAGGGGAACGCTGAGCCACCTACCAGGGAGGGAGGGAGGGGAACGCTAAGCCACCTACCGGGGAGGGAAGGAGGGGAACGCTAAGCCACCTACCAGGGAGGGAGGGGAACGCTAAGCCACCTACCAGGGAGAGAGGGAGGGGAACACTAAGCCACCTACCAGGGAGGGAGGGAGGGAGGGGAACGCCAAGCCACCTACCAGGGAGGGAGGGAAGGAGGGGAACGCTAAGCCACCTACCAGGGATGGAAGGAAACGCTAAGCCACCTACCAGGGAGGGAGGAGAACGCTAAGCCACCTACCAGGGAGGGAAGGAGGGCAACGCTAAGCCACCTACCAGGGAGGGAGGGAGGGGAACGCTAAGCCACCTACCAGGGAGGGAGGGAGGGGAACGCTAAGCCACCTACCAGGGAGGGAGGGAGGGGAACGCTAAGCCACCTACCAGGGAGGGAAGGAAACGCTAAGCCACTTACCAGGGAGGGAGGGGAACGCTAAGCCACCTACCAGGGAGGGAGGGAGGAGAACGCTAAGCCACCTACCAGGGAGGGAGGGAGGAGAACGCTAAGCCACCTACCAGGGAGGGAGGGAGGGGAACGCTAAGCCACCTACCAGGGAGGGAGGGAAGGGAACGCTAAGCCACCTACCAGGGAGGGAGGGAGGGGAACGCTAAGCCACCTACCAGGGAGGGAGGGAGGGGAGCGCTAAGCCACCTACCAGGGAGGGAGGGGAACGCTAAGCCACCTACCAGGGAGGGAGGGGAACGCTAAGCCACCTACCAGGGAGGGAGGGGAACTCTAAGCCACCTACCAGGGAGGGAGGGGAACGCTAAGCCACCTACCAGGGAGGGAGGGGAACACTAAGCCACCTACTAGGGAGGGAGGGGAACGCTAAGCCACCTACCAGGGAGGGAGGGAGGGAGGGAGGGGAACGCTAAGCCACCTACCAGGGAGGGAGGGGAACGCTAAGCCACCTACCAGGGAGGGAGGGAGAAGCACGCTAAGCCACCTACCAGGCAGGGAGGGAAGGAGGGAGAGGAACGCTAAGCCACCTACCAGGGAGGGAGGGAACCGAACGCAAAGCCACCTACCAGGGAGGGAGGGAAGGGAACGCTAAGCCACCTACCAGGGAGGGAGGGGAACGCTAAGCCACCTACCAGGGAGGGAGGGGAACACTAAGCCACCTACCAGGGAGGGAGGGGAACGCTAAGCCACCTACCAGGGAGGGAGGGAGGGAGGGAGGGGAACGCTAAGCCACCTACCAGGGAGGGAGGGAGGGAGGGAGGGGAACGGTAAGCCACCTACCAGGGAGGGAGGGAGGGAGGGAGGGGAACGCTAAGCCACCTACCAGGGAGGGCGGGAGGCAACGCTAAGTCACCTACCAGGGAGGGAGGGGAACGCTAAGCCACCTACCAGGGAGGGAGGGAGAAGCACGCTAAGCCACCTACCAGGGAGGGAGGGAAGGAGGGAGAGGAACGCTAAGCCACCTACCAGAGAGGGAGGGAAGGGAACGCTAAGCCACCTACCAGGGAGGGAGGGAAGGGAACGCTAAGCCACCTACCAGGGAGGGAGGGAGGGGAACGCTAAGCCACCTACCAGGGAGGGAGGGAAGGGAACGCTAAGCCACCTACCAGGGAGGGAGGGAGGGAGGGAGGGGAACGCTAAGCCACCTACATCAACACTAAGCCCCGCCCACTACAACAATTGTGACGCATCATTGATGTTCAACGTTGCTGGTGTGTTATTGACACTGACCAATGCCTTCTGGCATTGTTGGCACCACCGTCAGTGTACCAACGTAGTATTGGTACCACTGGCATTGTACTGGCACCACCGTCACTGTACTGGCACCACCGTCACTGTAAAGGCACTACTAGCACTGCACTGGCACCACCGTCACTGCAAAGGCACTACTAGCACTGTACTGGCACCATCGTCACTGTACTGGTACCATTGACACTATACTGGCATCACCGTCACTGTACTGGCACTACTAGCACTGTACTGGCACTACCCTCACTGTACTGGTACCATTGGCACTGTACTGGCACCACCGCCACTGTACTGGCACTACTAGCACTGTACTGGCACTACCAACAATACCGTCATTGCAGCAACACTAACTTCACCATAAATTCACAGTTATAGCATACGCGCGAGCATACACGCATCCACTGGTGCTTGTGTAGGTTGAATCTCAGCTCCTGTCCCAGCATCTGATCGACACTACCCAGTACTGATTACCTGGGCAAAGGCTTGATTGCTAGGAGACTAGACCCGGAGCTGAGAATGCGGGCTATGAGGAAAGAATAGAGGAATTAAACCTGAGCATTGTATGACCAGGGGTCCTATAGTGCTCAGGTTGCAATCGTGTCACCAGAGTTGACATGATTACCACGTATAAAATACAGGGATGAACTGATGGGGTGGGCAGGGAACACCCCATCCTCCAGTACTCAGTTAAAGAGATAGATGAGACACAGGGATGTTAGGAAATACTTCTTCAGCCTCAGAGGGGTCTGTGAGTGGAATGACTTTAACAGCAAAGTGGTATCTACCTGGAGGTCGTTCCGTGGGTCAATGACCCCACGGCCCGGTCCTTGACCAGGATAAATGCATATCCTTAGGAACAAGGTTAACAGGGCTCACACTACCATCAAACAATAAACATAATAGCTGCCAGTGAAGACGTAGGCCCAGGCGCTGAGATTCGACACCTGCAACCATAATAGGTGAGTACACACACACGCACACACAAACCTAAGAACAGTGTTTCGACACCTGAGTAAGGAGTCATTTAAGACATTGTACACCTTGTACGTCAGGCCCATATTGGAGTTGCAGCATATTACAACCCAGGAGTCCCAAAGGCCTGTTATCCTGGGTGTAAAGGGAGCAAAATAAACAAAGCAGAAAAACTTTTGACTTATATTATCCTTCACTAATTTAGAACAGAAGTATGTACACTATATACAACAATAGGTATTAGTGCACTTCACGGCAAGGCAGAATGGAAGCCACTAGAGAGCAGACCGTGCTTCAACCAGCTCTAGAATGAGAATGACAAGGGCAGACAGGTGAGTGGTACCCACATCACCTCTGCGATTGCCAAAACCATCTTCTCATTGGCTGGAACCTGGGTACTGATTGAACGACGGGGTCCCATCATCAACCCTAGTACCTGGTTCGCTGGTTGGGGAGATAGCCTTTCAATGAGGGTGTGTACATGCGCCGAATATAGGTTACGTACTCTTTGCATGCCACACTGCACCAATATGGAACCCACACCTTGGCAAGCACGTTAAGAAATGAAAAAAAATGCAAAGGTTTACAACAAGACTAGTCCCGGAGCTAAGGGGCATTTCATCGCTTTATAACCCACAAGGGGTATACAGTGCTGATGCCCTACGAGGAGAGGTTAAAGGAAATCAACTATATTACACTGGAGGACAGGAGGGATAGGCAGGACATGATAACGACATATAAAATACTAAGAAGAAATGACAAGGGGATAGGGAGAGAATGTTTCAGAGATGGGACACAAAAACAAGGGGTCACAATTGGAAGTTGAAAACTCAGACAAGTCACAGTGATGTCATAGAATTATGAGGAAGTGGAACAGTCTGGAGAGTGATGCAGTGGAGGCAGGATCCATACATAGCTTTAGGAAGAGGTATGTTTAAGCTCACGGAGCAGGAAGATAGTGAATCTAGTAGCGACCAGCGAAGAGGCGGTGCCAGGAGCTGCGAATCGACCCCTGCAACCACAAATAGGTGAGTACACACACCTGCACCCTGCTTTCAATAATCAAATTAAACAAAACACAAAAGTCATCGTTTAGCGGAGCGTCAACACGACACCAGTGTTTACCAGGGAACTTACTGGCGGCATCACAGACGCAATCCCCTTCCATAAATCCTCTTGAACACCAATTGTCACACCTTCATTTTTTTTACTTGAGGATCAACCTTGCATTTAGATCACAAAAGATATTCACACGTCAGCTTCAGTAAACAGGTTCAGAACTTTGATATCAGTGTGGCCAAGGAGTCGACAAAAGGGTATCATAGCCGTCAGACATGGTAATAAATTTGGGTCGCATGTCTTTAATTGAAATAAGCAATAGGAACTATGCCGTGCGCTTGTCCAGTTAGCGAGCCCTTGTCATATTACTGGTGTGTTGTGTTTTGCTGGTGGTGTGTTGTGTTGCGCTGGTGGTGTGTTGTGTTGCGATGGTGGTGTGTTGTGCTGGTGGTGTGTTGTGTTGTGCTGGTGAGTTGTGCTGGTGGTGTGTTGTGCTGGTGGTGTGTTGTGTTGCGATGGTGGTGAGTTGTGCTGGTGGTGTGTTGTGTTGTGCTGGTGAGTTGTGCTGGTGGTGTGTTGTGCTGGTGGTGTGTTGTGCTGGTGGTGTGTTGTGCTGGTGGTGAGTTGTGCTGTCCAGGTGGTGTGGTGTGATGTCCTGGTGGTGTGTTGTGTTGTGCTGATAGTGTGTTGTGTTCTGCTGGCGGTGTGTTGTGCTGGTGGTGTGGTGGTGATGTGCTGTGCTGGTGGTGTGTTGTGCTGGTGGTGTGTTGTGCTGGTGGTGTCGTGCGCTGGTGGTGTCGTGTGCTGGTGGTGTCGTGTGCCGGTGGTGTCGTGTGCCGGTGATGGGTGGTGGTGGTTGTGAGTTGTGCTAGTGGTGTGGTGTGAGTTGTGCTAGTGGTGTGGTGTGCTGGTGGTGAGTTGTGCTGGTGGTGAATTGTGCTGGTGGTGAGTTGTGCTGGTGGTGAGTTGTGCTGGTGGTGAGTTGTGCTGGTGGTGTGGTGTGCTGGTGGTGAGTTGTGCTGGTGGTGAGTTGTGCTGGTGGTGAGTTGTGCTGGTGGTGAGTTGTGCTGGTGGTGTGGTGTGCTGGTGATGTGGTGTGTTGGTGGTGAATTATGCTGGTGGTGAGTTGTGCTGGTGAGTTGTGCTGGTGGTGTGGTGTGCTGGTGGTGAGTTGTGCTGGTGGTGTGGTGTGCTGGTGGTGAGTTGTGCTGGTGGTGAGTTGTGCTGGTGGTGAGTTGTGCTGGTGGTGTGGTGTGCTGGTGATGTGTGTTGGTGGTGAATTATGCTGGTAGTGAGTTGTGCTGGTGTTGTGGTGTGCTGGTGGCGAGTTGTGCTGGTGGTGAGTTGTGCTGGTGATGAGTTGTGCTGGTGGTGAGTTGTGCTGGTGGTGTGGTGTGCTGGTGATGTGTGTTGGTGGTGAATTATGCTGGTAGTGAGTTGTGCTGGTGTTGTGGTGTGCTGGTGGCGAGTTGTGCTGGTGGTGTGTTGTGCTGGTGGTGTGTTGTGCTGGTGGTGTCGTGCGCTGGTGGTGTCGTGTGCTGGTGGTGTCGTGTGCCGGTGGTGTCGTGTGCCGGTGGTGTCGTGTGCCGGTGGTGTCGTGTGCCGGTGATGGGTGGTGGTGGTTGTGAGTTGTGCTAGTGGTGTGGTGTGCTGTTGGTGAGTTGTGCTGGCGGTGAGTTGTGCTGGTGGTGAGGTGTGCTGGTGGTGTGTTGTGCTGGTGGTGTGTTTTGCTGGTGGAGTGTTTTGCTGGTGGTGAGGTGTGTTGGTGGTGAATTATGCTGGTAGTGAGTTGTGCTGGTAGTGAATTGTGCTGGTGGTGTGTTGTGTTGGTGGTGTGTTGTGTTGGTGGTGAGGTATGCTGGTGGTGAGGTGTGCTGGTGGTGAGGTGTGCTGGTGGTGAGGTGTGCTGGTGGTGAGGTGTGCTGGTGGTGAGGTGTGCTGGTGGTGAGGTGTGCTGGTGGTGTGTTTTGCTGGTGGTGTGTTTTGCTGGTGGTGTGTTTTGCTGGTGGCGTGTTTTGCTGGTGGTGTGTTTTGTTGGTGGTGTGTTTTGCTGGTGGTGTGGTGTTTTGGGTTTTTTGCGGTGTGGTGTGGTATGCTGGTGGTGTGTTGTTGTGTGGTGTGGTACGCTGGTTGTGTGTTGTGGTGTGGTATGCTGGCGGTGTGTTGTGGTGTGGTATGCTGGCGGTGTGTTGTGGTGTGGTATGCTGGTGGTGTGTTGTGGTGTGGTATGCTGGTGGTGTATTGTGGTGTGGTATGCTGGTGGTGTGTTGTGGTGTGGTGTGGTATGCTGGTAGTGTGTTGTGCTGGTGGTCTTGTGTGGTGTGCTGGTGGGAAGTTGAAAGAACATAATAACACAGTGTTCTTCAATAACAATAAATCTAGCGGCCTTGATCGTTCCTCGCACAGCAGCACACGACTGACTGGCGCTGCTGTTATGGGGGGGGGGAGTCTTCCAGGCGTTTCTGTCAGGGGGAGGGGGGAATCTTCCAGGCACTTCTGTTAGGGGGAGGGTGGGTCTTCCAAGCGCTTCTGTTAGAGGGAGGGAAGTCCGACTGGAGCTGCTGTGATGGGGGAAGTCTGACTGGCACTGCTCTGAGGTCGGGTAGTCTGACTGGTGCTGCTGTGATGGGGGAAGCATCACTGGTGCTGTTGTGGGGGATAGGGGTAATAGTAGTAGCAGCAGTGACTGTGACCTTCGAGGTAGGCGAGTAGCAGCTGGTATTGACAGTGATTTGAGTTAAGATGGTGATAAGCATTGATGAAATGAGTGGTGAAAAAAATCTGTAGTGAAATGGTGTCAAGGCAAACTTTGATCAAAATAGTAGCAAAGAA
Source organism: Cherax quadricarinatus (assembly GCF_038502225.1). Lineage (NCBI taxonomy): Eukaryota > Metazoa > Arthropoda > Malacostraca > Decapoda > Parastacidae > Cherax > Cherax quadricarinatus. The sequence continues at coordinate 5,737,723 of NC_091341.1, forward strand.
AGCAGTAAGAGTATCGAGGAACCGACATGTTGGGTGACACTATGTCAAGTTAAAAAGCTGTGAAAACTACAGGGAACGAACGAAGCATTGTGCGAAAGGTACGACTTAAATCATACAGGATCACAAGGCAGGAACATACACTCGTACACACACACACACCTCGGAATGAACATTGTTCGGAGCATATTCCCTGGGGAGCACGTCAACTGAATAACCACTAGAGCAATCCTGCGTCTGGCAAATCTAAGGATAACATTCAGGAACTTTAACAAGGACTTCTTTACGACACTATACAGCACATGTCAGGCCGGCCCATGCTGGAGTATGCAGCACCACTATGGATCCCACCACAGATAAAGCATGCCGAGGCTTGCAACGAGACTGCTTCTGCAGCTAAAGAGTATGAGCCATAAGGATAGACTTTATGCCATCTGATGACAGAAACACTAGGAGTAACATGATAAAAACGCTCAAAATTATGAGAGGAATTAATAACGTGAACAGGGACGGATTGTTCGATAGGTGGTAACCAGGTATAAGAGGGAACAGCTGGAAACTGTTACAAATACGCTGAACATAGCATAGTCGTTCACCTGTGAATAACAGTAGGTCAGTCTATTGATACTCTTCTAGCATCTAGCCTGTTTTTAGCTAGTGACAAATTGCCCTTAAATAACTTTTCAACTCACTGGAGCAGGACAAGTTACTTTCACCAATAGCCCTTTGAGATAGGTTTTTATAAGCTACAACTGGAAGAATTAAATAGTAACTAATTAAAGTCTGAGAACCTATAAATCAGAAATAATGTCTAAGCTTAACATTAAACATAATCAACTTAAACGATTCTTGAATTTTTAGCTTCATACTCGCAACTAGGTGCATAGAATAATATATACATATATCTATTATGCCTGTGCATCAGAATCTTTCTTAAACTGCTCTTAGACATATTACTATCATTCCAGTACTCAAAAGTACCAGAGTAAGTAATGTGTGTGAGTACGTAGTGTGTGGCAGACTCGCCATAGAAGGTGACTGACAAAACCGAAAAGGCCTTAAATAAACCAACTTCGGACAAAGAGAGGCAATAAGCACAGCTTGCTTGAACAATACGGCGACCGGTTCACCAAAGTGCCACAGGCACCAAGCAGTGGTAATCAGTACAGCATTTGGCAAGGAAGAGTGACAAAAAAAAAAACGGTCTAACTGGGGACAATATAGATGTCCTCTGTAAAAGGCATAACACTCCGAAATTGCTGAATTCTAGTTCAACAACATCCAAACTCCGCCCATGACAGAGACGGCGCGTAGTTGCCAGTCAGAACAAGTTAGTTCAAGAGTTACACTCTGGACCTGAATCATATAGTCTCGACACAGCAAATGTCAAAAATCACTAATTCTAAATAAATCTCTAAGAATAAACTTCTACAGAGGGCAAGAAATATTATTCGTATCAAACAACGAGATAATACTTGACCACAAAACTGAGTCTACATCACAAGAGTGGAGAGAGAGGAAGACTGGACAGAGAGCGATTGCAGCAGATGCAGTTATCAAGTCAGGTCTACTCCCTGCTTGACAACTCCCAAAATACACCATAACTGTAGTAACTGAGTGAGTTAACCAATCAGAATCTCGAGTCGGGCAACACAGAAAGAGTAGCGTGTAAAACATACCTATAAATGTAGGGTAAATATATAAAACAAAAACTATAACGCATAATATTTCCGTTTTAGCTACTAAAGAAAATAACATTTACGATATATTTATCAAAAGGTACATTTATATATACAGCAACTTCACACCCGCACGACAGTCGCACTTGCTGGTACAGTACAATCGTCTAAAATTTTCCATGAATTATATATCATTTAACTGAATCCCTGAGGAGCACTGTTGTGCCATGCGCACAAAGGAACTCTTGAGTGTGTTTCTTTCACTGGGGAAGTCGTACCGCAGAAATTTGTCAGTAGGACCAGTAGGACCAGTTTGGTGGTGGGTTGTATGAAGGACCTGTCTAGTTCGGCCGGCGGGCCTGCTGTCTCGCGTCAGGTGTTTCGTTGTTGTGGGATCTGATAGTGAGGTGTGGGCTACCCCTTTATATACCTTCTTTTGATGCTTTACTTTCATTTTTCCTTGATAATGTGAGTAGTTACGAAAGCGCTTGGAACTTCTCTATTCTTTCACTGTGGTTGTTTTGCATACTCTGAAATCACCTGTTTACTGTGATCTTATTGCATATATATATATATATATATATATATATATATATATATATATATATATATATATATATATATATATATATATATATATATATATATATATATATATGTCGTGCCGAATATGTAAAACTGGTCAATTAGCAAGAACTCATTTAAAATTATGTCCTTTCTAAAATTTTCTGTTATACGTTTAAAGATATATTTTTTTCATTAATGTTAATGTAAAAAATTTTAATTTTGCACCAAAAGAATCTTAGAAAACTTACCTAATCTTATTATAACAAGAGCAATTTATTTTAGCCTAACCCAACCAAATATATTTTAGATTTGTTTACAGTAACTAAACAAACACAGTGAAATATATATTTTTCGATAGGTTTAGAATGATTTTTACGAAATTATTGCATATACAAATTTTCACTTGTCCTATATGGCAAGATGAACGTTGCTATATAAGCCAAGATCGCAAATTCTGCCTATTCGGCACGACATATATATATATATATATATATATATATATATATATATATATATATATATATATATATATATATATATATATATATATATATATAGTGTATTTTATCTAAAGACGGGACAGACGCTAAAATAAAAAATGAATCACATGGATGTTAAGAAATATTTCTTGCATCTTCGAGTGGTCAGGAAGTGGAACGACCTAAACAATGAAATGATAGAGCCAAGATCCCTATATTTTATTCATAATCTTTTAGAATATGATTGATAGGGCTGATGTAGCCATTTGAGAGGAAGATCAGTGATGACCAGTGGAGAGGCGGGGCCAGGAGCTGAGAATCAAACCCTGCAACTACGCATATAGATAGGTACATTTAGGTTGGAATATCCACACACAGACAAACGCACACACACAGCGAATTAAAAGGAAGCGAAGCAGAAGGTAAAGGTGGCATAATAGCAATTACATATAAAAAAAGATATAGGAATAACTAATGCAATAGTAAACAGAATGATATAACATAAAATATCGTTATTTGCCTTAAGCTGCAGATCCTCTCCTCTTAGGTCCTTTAATACATTTTTTGATAGTTAACAGTGGGACTATTGCTCAGAAACCAGCATAAGTTTATATAAATTGAACAGTGGTTACCTAAGATAACAGTATCATTAACGTATAACGCACCACCAGGATATCTTGGCAAGAGTAAGAGAGCAACAGAGCAGAAATAAACACCTCGAAGAACGCAATATAGAAAGTAAGCATAATGTAAAGCTTTTGATCAGAGGAGACTTCAATTACAGAGTGGAAGAGCACAAGTACGCTCACACCTTGAGTATGCTCCACTTTCGTGGTTTGCCTGCCCCCCCCCCCTCTCATCTGCGACTGCTTGACAGAGTAGAGAACAGAGCAAGACGTCTCATCTCTCGCCTGGACCCATCCTGGATAGATCTGTCATTTCAGCAGAGCCTTCAACACAGGAGGGATGTAGGTGGCCTTACTGTTATGTACAAGGCCAATATTGTCAAAATACCACACTTGGATCCACTTCGAGGACAGCGTGAAACAAGCTTTTATGCCACAAGACGGGCAGAAAGCAGCAACTTCACTCTGGCTGTACCCTTCTCCAGAACATCACTCCATCTGAGATCATACATACCCAGGATGACTCGAGTATGGAACACATTCGTACAGCATAATGATGTCAACGAGATAAAGTCAGTTGATCAAATGAAAATGCTGGCCCACAGATGGCTCCAATTTCATCCTGTTCCCTACTTGTATGTCTCATAACAATAAAAATGCTTTCAAATGAGCTGATGTAGGCAACAGCTCTTAGCTTGCCAATAAAGTTAGGAATCCTTAACCTGTAAATAGCTTGTCAATAAAGCTAGGGATCCTTAACCTTGTCAAACCCTGTGTAAAAAAAAAAAGAGGCGGAGTCATAGGCAACTTGTACTACCTGACGTGGTCATGTGGAAACCCTCATGGCTCTCTTTTCGACTCAATAAGGTTCAATTTCCTAAGAGGAAGAGTAAGCCTCTAGTGCTTCACACATTTACAGTACATACGGAAGGTAGGAAACGGATCCGGAATATCGATAAGACCAAAAGAATGATGAAAAATGAGACAACGAAATCGGACTTTGTATTTCCAAAGAATGAATATAACTTTGGAAAAAAAAATGATGAAAGCGTCTTAGGAGAGTTATCACACAGTATTTAGAAAATGTAAGACTGGAGAAAAGAATGAAATGAGTGGCAACTGGGAGTCCAGACCACAGAAGAATGAAAGATGTCATCTGAAGTATAATGGAAAAAATGAGTTGGATGGAGAACTAACAGAAATTTGCTTGAGAGTCTGAGAAAACTGTCCCCCACAAGGCGTTCACCACCCACAACAGATTAACACCATTGCTTTTGTTATGACTAAACATTCCTACTAATCAAAAGCTTTTATAACAGAATGACGGTAATAAAGGTGAGATAAAGGTGCGATTACTGCAAAATTAAGGACTGTTTGAAGCAGGATGATATTTTATGATGATTACCAGAATGAACGAAGAAGCGCCTGATAACCTTGCTGTACCCGTCCGGAAATTACCTTGATAATCCTGGTGCAAGATTCTTGAACAAGGGAATTAGAGGCATATTCACATTCCTTGACTCTATCTATTACCTCCCATTGAACAGAAGCTGCCTTACGAAATATATTGAACTCCAAGTGTCTAGTGAATATGAAAGGTATACGAGCAAACCAGAAGGGACTTACTGAAAGAAAGAGAGAGAGTGGAGGGGGGGAAGAAAATGCCATTCTCAAGAATGATAAACTACCCTGAAAAGTGAGTACAACACCGAGCTTCTTGCCGGAATATATACATAAAAAACGCTAAGCCCTGGAGGTTATTTCCTCACGCCGGATGCTCGCGTAAATATAATAACGTCGGCAGTATATATAACATCAACAAATTTATTACGACTTTCAGGATCTTCAAAGAAGATTCTCTCTGTATAATGAAGACTACATATATTCCAGGCCCATCCTGGAGTATGTAGCACCTGCGCCAACCAGGCTATCTGTAGCACCTGCGTCAACCAGGCTATCTGTAGCACCTGCGCCAACCAGGCTATCTGTAGCACCTGCGTCAACCAGGCTATCTGTAGCACCTGCGCCAACCAGGCTATCTGTAGCACCTGCGTCAACCAGGCTATCTGTAGCACCTGCGTCAACCAGGCTATCTGTAGCACCTGCGTCAACCAGGCTATTTGTAGCACCTGCGTCAACCAGGCTATCTGTAGCACCTGCGTCAACCAGGCTATCTGTAGCACCTGCGCCAACCAGGCTATTTGTAGCACCTGCGTCAACCAGGCTATATGTAGCACCTGCGTCAACCAGGCTATCTGTAGCACCTGCGTCAACCAGGCTATTTGTAGCACCTGCGTCATCCACAGTATCTGTAACACCTGCGTCAACCAGGCTATCTGTAGCACCTGCGTCAACCAGACTATCTGTAGCACCTGCGCCAACCAGGCTATTTGTAGCACCTGCGTCAACCAGGCTATATGTAGCACCTGCGTCAACCAGGCTATCTGTAGCACCTGCGTCAACCAGGCTATTTGTAGCACCTGCGTCAACCAGGCTATATGTAGCACCTGCGTCAACCAGGCTATCTGTAGCACCTGCGTCAACCAGGCTATCTGTAGCACCTGCGTCAACCAGGCTATCTGTAGCACCTGCGTCAACCAGGCTATCTGTAGCACCTGCGTCAACCAGGCTATCTGTAGCACCTGCGTCAACCAGGCTATCTGTAGCACCTGCGTCAACCAGGCTATCTGTAGCACCTGCGTCTACCAGGCTATCTGTAGCACCTGCGTCAACCAGGCTATCTGTAGCACCTGCGTCAACCAGGCTATCTGTAGCACCTGCGTCAACCAGGCTATCTGTAGCACCTGCGTCATCCACAGTATCTGTAGCCCTGAATGAACTACACCTACTGCAACACCTGACGATCCACACTTACTGTTGCACCTAAGTGAAAAACACCTACTGTAACACCTGCGTGTGCCACACCTAATGTAGCACCTACGTGTGCCACACCTACTGTACTGTCCTCTTGAATGCCAGAGACAGTGTTGTACCAAGTAATTAATGTCTTGTGAAAGTGAGAATGAAGATAATTAGAGCATGAGAAGGAAAAATATTAATTTCAAAAGAGGAGACTATGAAAGTATAAATTCTGAATGGAGTCAAGTGGGAAAGGGACATAGATGGGAAGAAAACGAATGATATGATAAAGTATGTAGCAGTAAAGTGTAGTGAGCGGAGCAGAAATTCATACCCAGAAGCAGAAGACGCAGTGGCAAGAATTAGTGAGAGACCGTGGCTCACCCAGAGGTACTCAGAGACAAAACTCGAAAGTGCAAGAGGGTGAGGAAAACGAAGTAAAATGCGCACAACAGGGAAACAAGGAAAGAGCCAGAAATGAATAATCATTGTTGAGACGAGAGTCTAATCAATAATTTGAGAATGACACAGCATCGAAAACCAAAGCCTAACTAAAGTTCCTGTACAACCACGTCGTAAGAAAGATAAAAGATCAGGTAATAAGGCTGAAGAAGGAGGGAGGAGAGATCACAAGAAATGACTAGGAAATCTGCTGGGAGATGAACCAGAGATTCAAGGAGGTATTCTCAGATTAAACAGGGACATTACCAGAAGGACTAAGAAGAAAACAGCACCAGTGGGCCCTACACATAATATACACATGAGAAAAGTTAAAGAAACTCTTGAGAGAACTAGAAATCTGAAAGACACTGAGTCCTGACACTATTTCTTCGTATTTCTGAGAGTGAGAGCACAATCTCCGAGTGAACAACTAGACACTATCTTCAACAAATCATCTGTTACAGGTCAACTGCCACAGGTCAGAAAATAAAATGAAGCCCCCAAAAATAAGAAAAAGACAGACAGCGTTAAACTACAGGCTTGTGTCACTGACATGCATAGCGTGTAAAATTATGAAGATTATCAGAAGAGAAGCGAAACTCCTGGAACTGAACAGGTCCATAGGTAACAGCCGGTTTGATTTTTGAGATAATAGGTAATGAAAGCAGTTTATTACTGTACAGCACAGGACAGGGTAGGGAAAAAGCAAAGCGATTTTTTGTCTAGAAAGAGGCGTCAAAATGAGAAGGAGTAACGAATGGTGTTGCACAAAGGTCAGTACTGGGACCAGTAGTCTTTCATGAGTATGTGAATAACAGAACAGAAGAAAATGAATCAGAAGTATTCCTAATAGAAGATAAAATGTAAATGGAGAATCAAAACAGGGGCAGACCAGGAAACACTACAAACTGATCTGGACAAGCTGCTGGATTGGTCTGACAGATAGATTTTAGAATTTAACCCCGGCAAATGCCAAGTCATGAAAATCGAGGAAGGGCGAATAATACCGGACACACTGTGCATGACAGAAACGAAGGCTGCAACTCTCACACTGGGAAAAGGACCTTGTAGTGAATATTGTTCCGAACACAGCAGCATACCCACAGAGGAGCACATTAACCGAATACCTCTGCAGCAAATGCTTGTCTGGCGAATCTAAGGTTAGCTTTCAGGAACCCTCGACAAAGAGTCGTTCACAACACAATATATGACATATGTCAGACCCTTCTTATAGCATACAAGAATGGCCCACAAGTGTTAAAGCATGTGAAGAAACTGGTAAATGTGCACAATAGTGAGATTAGGTGAGATTAGTCCCAGAGCTAAAATGTATAAGCTATGAGGAGAGACTAAAGAGCTAAACCATATAACATTAGTGAACTGAAGGCCCAGGGGAAACCTGGAAACGACGTACAAAATGATGAGAGGAACTGATTTGATGGACTGGGACTGAATGTTCAAGAGGTAGGATTCCGAGAGAGGAGGATACAGCTGAAGTCACATTTGAGTGACAGAGGTAGGATCCATACATAGCTATAAGAATAGGTATGATAGAACACGCACAGCCAGCGTGAGAGGCGGCCAGTGATGAAGTGAGGTCAGGAGCTGAGTCTCAACCCGTGCAGCCACAAATAAGTAATATAAAGAGGTGTGGAAAAAAACATTTGTGTATAGGTGCTTCATCAGTCATAATTAGGACTGATGGCGCCCCTCGTGGCGAAAAGCTTCCTATAATAAATATCCTGAACTGAACAAATGTGATCTAGTCCAGTTTGTCAGCATCATCTTACCATTTACCACCATAAATAGATGAGAACACACACACATTCACTCACACGCAGGGTCAGGAGCTGTGAATCGGCCCCTGCAACCACACATAGGTAAGTACAGGTACACACACACAAACAGGTGCGCGTGTGGTCAGTGTATTTGAGGATAAATCCCTTTAACTTTTTAGAAGAGAATTTCTGTGATGTCTCACAGCCTCCATAACCATTACTGAACCTACATTCACACCTTTATTATTTACTCCATCCCCTCCACCCTCCACCATCCCTCCCCTCCATGCAACTCCCTTCAATCTACCCTCCTCTCAATGATACTCCCTCTCATCCACCCATCCTCCGTTTTTTACTTTCCCTCCCCTCATCCCTCCACCCTCCACCGGACATCCTCCAACTGACTCCCTCTCCACGCACATTTCATTCACGGGAGCAACAAATAATTTATTCAAGTTCCTCAGTCTTCAACTCATCAAAAACATCAACTGAAAAAGATGACTGCCAGAAACCTGATGAAGTGCAGCAGCAGCCGAGTGAAAGACAAAAGCAGGTACCCACAGGTATGATAATGAGACTAGAAAACATAACGAGGGAACATCCAATACAAATATATAAACAAGCAGAATATATAGTGGTGATGAGCGGGGTCAAATATAAAAAAAAAATAAATAGTGATAATTATAAACTTAATTTTTAAACGAGTGGAAGAGTAAACCAGTGGAAGGCCTCGGTCAGATGACCAAATGCTCCAACGTCGGGTGACCATTTGACTAAGACCCGATTCAGGAAACACTTGTCCTGTTTCCTGACAAGCATAACCTTACGTAACCTAGAGGAGTCAGTGAAGAGAGAGTGCGACGGCAGTAGTGTTGTTGCCGAGGTGCGCCTCAAACTACTACTCTTTGACTGCTATGCTTCACTTGGTTATTTTATATATAAGACTGAAAAACGCCCCACGACCTACACGTCCTCATGCCGGGAACAAAGAGATAGTAATTCATTCTCCTGTATAAATTAATAAATATAAAAATAAAAACTTTCGTTTATATATATATATATATATATATATATATATATATATATATATATATATATATATATATATATATATATATATATATATATATATTGTTAACACACTGGCTGATTCCCACCAAGGCAGGGTGGCCCGAAAAAGAAAAAGTTTCACCATCATTCACTCCATCACTGTCTTGCCAGAAGGGTGCTTTACACTACAGTTTTTAAACTGCAACATTAACACCTCTCCTTCAGAGCGCAGGCACTGTACTTCCCATCTCCAGGACTCAAGTCCGGCCTGCCGGTTTCCCTGAATCTCTTCATAAATGTTACTTTGCTCACACTCCAACTGCACGTCAAGTATTAAAAAACATTTGTCTCCATTCACTCCTATCAAACATGCTCACGCATGACTGCTGGAAGTCCAAGCCCCTCGCACACAAAACCTCCTTTATCCCTTCCCTCCAACCTTTCCTAGGCCGACCCCTACCCCGCCTTCCTTCCACTACAGACTGATACACTCTTGAAGTCATTCTGTTTCGCTCCATTCTCTCTACATGTCCGAACCACCTCAACAACCCTTCCTCAGCCCTCTGGACAACAGTTTTGGTAATCCCGCACCTCCTCCTAACTTCCAAACTACGAATTCTCTGCATTATATTCACACCACACATTGCCCTCAGACATGACATCTCCACTGCCTCCAGCCTTCTCCTCGCTGCAACATTCATCACCCATGCTTCACACCCATATAAGAGCGTTGGTAAAACTATTATCTCATACATTCCCCTCTTTGCTTCCAAGGACAAAGTTCTTTGTCTCCACAGACTCCTAAGTGCACCACTCACCCTTCTCCCCTCATCAATTCTATGATTCACCTCATCTTTCATAGATCCATCCGCTGACACGTCCACTCCCAGATATCTGAATACATTCACCTCCTCCATACTCTCTCCCTCCAATCTGATATCCAATCTTCATCACCTAATCTTTTTGTTATCCTCATAACCTTATTCTTTCCTGTATTCACTTTCAATTTTCTTCTTTTACATACCTTACAAAATTCATCCACCAACCTCTGCAACTTCTCTTCAGAATCTCCCAAGAGCACAGTGTCATCAGCAAAGAACAACTGTGACAACTCCTACTTTATGTGTGATTCTTTATCTTTTAACTTCATGCCTCTTGCCATGACCCTCGCATTTACTTCTCTTACAACCCCATCTATAATTATATTGAACAACCACGGTGACATCACACATCCTTGTCTAAGGCCTACTTTTACTAGGAAATAATCTCCCTCTCCTCGCCTCACTATCCTCGTAAAAACTCTTCACCGCTTTCAGTAACCTACCTTCTATACCATACATCTGCAACATCTGCCACATTGCCCTCCTATCCACCCTGTCATACGCCTTTACCAAATCCATAAATGCCACAAAAACCCCTTTAGCCTTATCTAAATACTGTTCACTTATATGTTTCACTGTAAACACCTGGTCCACACACACCCTATCTTTGCATATATATATATATATATATATATATATATATATATATATATATATCTATATATATATACACACAAGGAATTCGCAAGAGCAGGCGAAATATACACAAACACTGATCTATGTGTATATTTTGCCTGCTCTTGCGAATTCCTTGCATTGTTAAAATCTCTAGTAAGGCTGATGCATGCAGTGTATGAGATGAAAAGCTGTAAGCCTTCTCAATGAAAGCTGGGTGCCTTGGATCAACGTCTAGCGCAAGCTGGACGCCAAGGTATTGGTCCAGTGTGGTGAGAATGGTAATGCACTTCGTACCTTGCTCCAAGGTTCGTAGGTTCGAGTCTCTTTCAGCCAGAGATCAGTGTTAAATATATATATATATATATATATATATATATATATATATATATATATATATATATATATATGTATAAGGTAGTAGGTTGGTAGACAGCAACCACCCAGGGAAGTACTACCGTCCTGCCAGATGACTGTGAAACAAAAACCTGTAACTGTTTTGCATGATGGTAGGATTGCTGGTTTCTTTTTCTGTCTCATAAACACGCTAAGATAACAGGGATATCTTGCTACTCCTACTTACACTTTGGTCACACTTCACAGACACGCACATGCATATATATATATACATACATCTAGGTTTTTCTCCTTTTTCTAAATAGCTCTTGTTCTTTTTTATTTCTTCTATTGTCCATGGGGAAGTGGAAAAGAATCTTTCCTCCGTAAGCCATGCGTGTCGTATGAGGCGACTAAAATGCCGGGAGCAATGGGCTAGTAACCCCTTCTCCTGTATACAATTACTAAAAAAGAGAAGAAGAAAAACTTTATAAAACTGGGTTGCTTAAATGTGCGTGGATGTAGTGCGGATGACAAGAAACAGATGATTGCTGATGTTATGAATGAAAAGAAGTTGGATGTCCTGGCCCTAAGCGAAACAAAGCTGAAGGGGGTAGGAGAGTTTCAGTGGGGGGAAATAAATGGGATTAAATCTGGAGTATCTGAGAGAGTTAGAGCAAAGGAAGGGGTAGCAGTAATGTTAAATGATCAGTTATGGAAGGAGAAAAGAGAATATGAATGTGTAAATTCAAGAATTATGTGGATTAAAGTAAAGGTTGGATGCGAGAAGTGGGTCATAATAAGCGTGTATGCACCTGGAGAAGAGAGGAATGCAGAGGAGAGAGAGAGATTTTGGGAGATGTTAAGTGAATGTATAGGAGCCTTTGAACCAAGTGAGAGAGTAATTGTGGTAGGGGACTTGAATGCTAAAGTAGGAGAAACTTTTAGAGAGGGTGTGGTAGGTAAGTTTGGGGTGCCAGGTGTAAATGATAATGGGAGCCCTTTGATTGAACTTTGTATAGAAAGGGGTTTAGTTATAGGTAATACATATTTTAAGAAAAAGAGGATAAATAAGTATACACGATATGATGTAGGGCGAAATGACAGTAGTTTGTTGGATTATGTATTGGTAGATAAAAGACTGTTGAGTAGACTTCAGGATGTACATGTTTATAGAGGGGCCACAGATATATCAGATCACTTTCTAGTTGTAGCTACACTGAGAGTAAAAGGTAGATGGGATACAAGGAGAATAGAAGCATCAGGGAAGAGAGAGGTGAAGGTTTATAAACTAAAAGAGGAGGCAGTTAGGGTAAGATATAAACAACTATTGGAGGATAGATGGGCTAATGAGAGCATAGGCAATGGGGTCGAAGAGGTATGGGGTAGGTTTAAAAATGTAGTGTTAGAGTGTTCAGCAGAAGTTTGTGGTTACAGGAAAGTGGGTGCAGGAGGGAAGAGGAGCGATTGGTGGAATGATGATGTAAAGAGAGTAGTAAGGGAGAAAAAGTTAGCATATGAGAAGTTTTTACAAAGTAAAAGTGATGCAAGGAGGGAAGAGTATATGGAGAAAAAGAGAGAAGTTAAGAGAGTGGTGAAGCAATGTAAAAAGAGAGCAAATGAGAGAGTGGGTGAGATGTTATCAACAAATTTTGTTGAAAATAAGAAAAAGTTTTGGAGTGAGATTAACAAGTTAAGAAAGCCTAGAGAACAAATGGATTTGTCAGTTAAAAATAGGAGAGGAGAGTTATTAAATGGAGAGTTAGAGGTATTGGGAAGATGGAAGGAATATTTTGAGGAATTGTTAAATGTTGATGAAGATAGGGAAGCTGTGATTTCGTGTATAGGGCAAGGAGGAATAACATCTTGTAGGAGTGAGGAAGAGCCAGTTGTGAGTGTGGGGGAAGTTCGTGAGGCAGTAGGTAAAATGAAAGGGGGTAAGGCAGCCGGGATTGATGGGATAAAGATAGAAATGTTAAAAGCAGGTGGGGATATAGTTTTGGAGTGGTTGGTGCAATTATTTAATAAATGTATGGAAGAGGGTAAGGTACCTAGGGATTGGCAGAGAGCATGCATAGTTCCTTTGTATAAAGGCAAAGGGGATAAAAGAGAGTGCAAAAATTATAGGGGGATAAGTCTGTTGAGTGTACCTGGTAAAGTGTATGGTAGAGTTATAATTGAAAGAATTAAGAGTAAGACGGAGAATAGGATAGCAGATGAACAAGGAGGCTTTAGGAAAGGTAGGGGGTGTGTGGACCAGGTGTTTACAGTGAAACATATAAGTGAACAGTATTTAGATAAGGCTAAAGAGGTCTTTGTGGCATTTATGGATTTGGAAAAGGCGTATGACAGGGTGGATAGGGGGGCAATGTGGCAGATGTTGCAAGTGTATGGTGTAGGAGGTAGGTTACTGAATGCAGTGAAGAGTTTTTACGAGGATAGTGAGGCTCAAGTTAGAGTATGTAGGAAAGAGGGAAATTTTTTCCCAGTAAAAGTAGGCCTTAGACAAGGATGTGTGATGTCACCGTGGTTGTTTAATATGTTTATAGATGGGGTTGTAAGAGAAGTAAATGCGAGGGTCTTGGCAAGAGGCGTGGAGTTAAAAGATAAAGAATCACACACAAAGTGGGAGTTGTCACAGCTGCTCTTTGCTGATGACACTGTGCTCTTGGGAGATTCTGAAGAGAAGTTGCAGAGATTGGTGGATGAATTTGGTAGGGTGTGCAAAAGAAGAAAATTAAAGGTGAATACAGGAAAGAGTAAGGTTATGAGGATAACAAAAAGATTAGGTGATGAAAGATTGAATATCAGATTGGAGGGAGAGAGTATGGAGGAGGTGAACGTATTCAGATATTTGGGAGTGGACGTGTCAGCGGATGGGTCTATGAAAGATGAGGTGAATCATAGAATTGATGAGGGAAAAAGAGTGAGTGGTGCACTTAGGAGTCTGTGGAGACAAAGAACTTTGTCCTTGGAGGCAAAGAGGGGAATGTATGAGAGTATAGTTTTACCAACGCTCTTATATGGGTGTGAAGCGTGGGTGATGAATGTTGCAGCGAGGAGAAGGCTGGAGGCAGTGGAGATGTCATGTCTGAGGGCAATGTGTGGTGTGAATATAATGCAGAGAATTCGTAGTTTGGAAGTTAGGAGGAGGTGCGGGATTACCAAAACTGTTGTCCAGAGGGCTGAGGAAGGGTTGTTGAGGTGGTTCGGACATGTAGAGAGAATGGAGCGAAACAGAATGACTTCAAGAGTGTATCAGTCTGTAGTGGAAGGAAGGCGGGGTAGGGGTCGGCCTAGGAAGGGTTGGAGGGAGGGGGTAAAGGAGGTTTTGTGTGCGAGGGGCTTGGACTTCCAGCAGGCATGCGTGAGCGTGTTTGATAGGAGTGAATGGAGACAAATGGTTTTTAATACTTGACGTGCTGTTGGAGTGTGAGCAAAGTAACATTTATGAAGGGATTCAGGGAAACCGGCAGGCCGGACTTGAGTCCTGGAGATGGGAAGTACAGTGCCTGCACTCTGAAGGAGGGGTGTTAATGTTGCAGTTTAAAAACTGTAGTGTAAAGCACCCTTCTGGCAAGACAGTGATGGAGTGAATGATGGTGAAAGTTTTTCTTTTTCGGGCCACCCTGCCTTGGTGGGAATCGGCCGGTGTGATAATAAAAAAAAAAAAAAAAAAAATATATATATATATATATATATATATATATATATATATATATATATAGAGAGAGAGAGAGAGAGAGAGAGAGAGGAGAGAGAGAGAGAGAGAGAGCGCATGTGTGTGCGTGTACTCACCTGTTTGTGGTTGCAGGGGCCGAACCGTAGCTCCTGCCCCGCCTCTTCACTGATCGCTACTATGTCCTCTCTCTCTCCCTCCTCCATGAACTTCATCAAACCAGTATTAAAACTATGTACGGCTCCTGCCTCCACTACGTCACTTTCCAGACTATTCCGCTTCCTGACAACTCTGTGACTGAAGAAATACTTCCTAACATCCCAAGTGTGACCCCGTGTTTCTGTGACCCATCTCTAGAATATCCTGTCCCTGTCCATTGTGTCAGTTCCTCGCAGTATATCTTATATCGTTATCATGTCTCCCCTAACCCTCCTGTCCTCCAGTGTTGTGAGGCCTATTTCCCTTAACCTTTCTTCGTAGGATATTCCCCTTAGCTCTGGGAATAGTCTTGTTGCAAAAGTTTGCACTTTCTCTAATTTCTTGAAGTGCTTGATCAGGTGTGGGTTCCAAACTGTTGCTGCATACTCCAATATGGGCCTGAGGTACACGGTGTACATAGTCTTGAAAGATTCCTTACTGAGGTATTGGAACGCTATTCTTAGATTTGCTAGGCGCCCATATGCTGCAGCAGTTATCTGGTTGATGTGCACCTCAGGAGATGTGCTCGGTATTATATTCACCCCAAGATCTTTTTCCTTGATTGAGGTTTGCAGTCTTTGGCCACTTAGCTTATACTCTGTCTGCGGTCATCTTTGCCCTTCCCCGATCTTCATGCCCTTACATTTGGCGGGATTAAATTCGAGGAGCCAGTTGCTGGATCAGGCTTCCAGCCTGTCCAGGTCTCTTTGTAGTCCTGCGTAACCCTCATCCGATTCAATTCTCCTCATTAACTTCACATCATCTGCAAACAGGGACACTTCTGAGTCTATCCCTTCCATCACGTCATTCACATGTACCAAAAAGAGCACTGATCCTAGGACTGATCACTGCGGAACTCCGCTCGTCATAGGCGCCCACTCTGACCCATTGTCACATACCATGGCTCATTGTTGCCTCCCTGTCAAGTATTCTCTAATTCACTGCAGTGCCTGCATGCCTGATCCTCTAGCTTTTTCACTAATCTCCTGTGGGAAACTATGTCGAAGGCCTTCTTGCAGTCCAAGAAAACGAAATTTATCCACCCCTCTCTTTGTCTTAATTCCGTTACCTTGTCATAAAACTCCAGTAGGTTTGTGACACAGGATTTCTCTTCTCTGAAACCATGCTGGTCGTCATATGCCTTTTCCTTTCTAGGTGCTCCACCACTCTCCTCCTGATAATCTTCTCCATGCTATACACGTCAGTGGCATTGGTTTGTAGTTTAATGCCTCATGTCTGTCTCCTTTCTTAAAAATTGGGGCTACATTTGCCATCTTCCATACCTCAGTTGCCTAGTTTCAATGGATGTGTTGATGGTTGTTGTTAGTAGCACACACAGCGTCTCTGCTCCCTCTCTAAGGACCCATGAAGAGATGTTGTCAGGCCCCACTGTCTTTGAAGTATCAAGTGTATTTCATCCAGCACTTGTTGGTATATGCCTTGTTGGAGTACCCTCCTATTCTGACATCCCAGTGTCCTTTCTGTCTCCACTGTAAATACTTCTTTAAATCTAATGTTGAGCTCCTCACATACTTCATGGTCATTTCTTGTGAACTTCTCACCATCCTTCCTCAGCCTGATTCCTGATCCTTGTCTGTTGCTTTCCTCCTGTGGCTATATAACAGCTTCGGGTCAGACTTTACTTTCTATGCTATGTCGTTTTCGTATTGCCGCTGGACCACCCTCCTTAATTGTGCATACTCGCATCTGGCTCTTTGACTAATCTTTTTATTTTCCTGAGTTCTTTGTCTTCTGTACTTTTTCCATTATATAGCACACTTAATTTTTGCTTCCTTACACTTTTGGGTGAACCAAGGGTTCGTTCTGTTCTTCTCATTAATTTATTTTTCCCTTGGTAACAAACTCTCCTCTGCCTCCATGCATATTTTTGTCACTTAGTCCATTTCGTTTACTAATTTACCTACCAGTTCTATTTCCCACTGAGCTTCTGAGCTTTGTATTCAATGCTTAGAACCACCTAATCACTAGCTCCGAGGGGCCTTTCGTACATGATGTCCTCGATGCCCAAACTACTCAAGGTGAATACGAGGTCCAGTCTCATTGGTTCTCCCTCACCAATCTCTCTCCGATAGAGGCCCTAACATATTGATGCACGAAGTTTTCTAGTACCACATCCATCATCTTGGCTCTCCATGTTTCGGGACCACCATGAGGCTCCAGGGTTTCCCATAACTAGTAACTTTGCTCTACCTGTGTGAGCTCTTCTGGCCACCTCAGCTAGTGCCTCCCCCATTGCTCTGTTGCTCATTCATATTCTTCTCTTGGACTCCTGCAGTTTTGTGGCAGGTTGTACATCACTGCAATTACCACCTTAGGGCCCCCAGACTAAATTGTTCCTACTATGTAGTCATTTCGCCCATTCCATTCATTCCTTCCATTTCCTGAAATCCCCACAGATTTTTTATGAGCAGCACAACTCCTCTTCCCCCTCTGCTCCCTCTATCTTTTCTCAGGATTTGATATCCGGGTGGAAACATTGTGTCTGTTATCAGCCCAGTGAGTTTCGTTTCTGTGAATGCCTGGTGGTTAGAGCTCTTGCTTCATACATGGAGGGCCCGGGTTCGATTCCCGGTGTGAAAACATTTCGACGCTTTTCCTTACACCTGTTGTCGTGTTCACCTAGCAGCAAACATGTACCTGGGTGTTAGTCAACAGGTGTGGGTCCCATCCTTGGGGACAAGATTGAGGACCCCAATGGAAATAAGTTAGACAGTCCTCGATGACGCACTGACCTTCTTGGGTTATCCTGGGTGGCTAACCCTCCGGGGTTAAAAATCCGAAGAAAATCTTATCTCTCTTGTCTCTTTGATTCTTTCATGCCACTCCTCACATTTATTTATTCAATCCGTGTTTGTATAACAAACCTCCAACTTCCTTTCTAAAACTGTGGTCTAGTTGGTACTATGGGGTTGGGGACGAGGGAGACCTGGCAAGAAACTATGGTAAGGTTTCTATAAAGGTGGAATTTGTGATGAGACAGGTGAGGGCAGTGAGTACGGTATGTTGGTTTTAGGTTAGATTGTTTGGTTGCATTGGGGCTGCTGGCATTGAGAGCCTTCTGTAGGTGGGTGTGTGGGAGGTTGTATATGCTCTTCCTCCAGAGTCTGGGCTCTCCTGCCCATCTCCGTCTTTGTCTCTCTTTTCTCCTTGCATCTTTGTACTATCTCCTTCAGTTTCCACCTTTCTTCTTATGTTCTATCACAGTTGAGGTACACCCTCCAGTATGCTGGTATATCCCTTAGTTGTGCCTTCTGCAGTATCTTGTTTCGAGCCGATTCTCCCTTGAAAATCACTGACTAGCTGGCTTCTTCCTCTTGCAAACTCCCCTATTCTCAGAAAATTTGTCAGCTGCGCCATGGCGTCCTCTCCTATTGCTTTCACTATAATTTCAATCACTTTTTTCTCCCCTTGTTTTCATGCTTCCTAAGTTTTCCCTTCAACTTCTTGGAATGCATAAACAAAGATTGACCCCTCACTTTCATTTTCCCACTGCATTTCCCTTTGTAACCCCTGATTCAATTTAGTTGCCTCCATTGTAGCTTTCCTATCTTCAATCTCTTCTGTATCCGTTGTCCCTGTGCCCAGTGGTCTGTCATTTTCCCTTCTAATCCTTTCCTGGGCACCGCCGTGGTCTGTTGGAGCCTCTGCATATAGCTTAAATCTTTCGTTTACTTCAGTCCCCTTGTATGCTCCTGGTGTGCTCCTACTCTTTTCCCGGGCTCCATGGTGGTCTGATAAAGCCTCTGTTTACACTTTGCCTCATTTTTTCCATACAGTCCCCTCATTTGTGACTGCTACAGCAGTTTCTGATGTCCTGCCCATACTGCTTTTTGGTTCTTTAGTCTGTTTCAAATTTTTCAGCTCCTCTTCTAAGCTCTGTATCTTAGCCTCTGCTGCTGTGGTTTGTAGCTTCCCAGACTCATCCTCCAGTCCCATGGCTTTCTGTCATGCTCTCTGTCAGCCCGTTTTTTTTTTACCACAGAATGAAAAACTCATGTATTTTTGTGTTGTAGTTTGTGATGTGTGTGTGTGTGTGTGTGTGTTTGTGTGCGCGCGTGTGTGTAGGTGTGCGTGTGTAGGTGTGTGTAGGTGTGTGTGTGTATAGGGGTGTGTGTGTGTAGGTATGTGTGTGTGTAGGTGTGTGTGAGTAGGTGTGTGTGTGTGTAGGTGTGTGTGTGTGTGTAGGTGTGTGTGTAACGGTACTCGAAAGTTTGTTCCTCTCATCTACAATCTATTATCAAACCAGTGCTTTTATACCCTTTCCCTAAAGGTAATTTTTCCAGTTTAAACCATTGTTTGGAGTCCTGTCTAGGCAAAGATATTTTAGCACCCCATTTCTTTCCCTTTTTATTCATTCCTTTTTTCCATTTATACACCCGCGTATCCCCAAAATTCTACCCTTTCTAAAGAGTAAATTACCCTGGCCACCCCCTCATAGGAAGATTTCTGACAAAGGGATCAATTTTGTCATCCTCCCCTGTACTTTTCCATGCTTTTTAAAAGTCCATTTGTAATAGGGGTGACAAGAACTGCAGAATAATCAAAATGGGGCCCCAACCCAAGGGAATATAAAGCAGAAGAACAACCTGAGGATTTCTTTATTTATTTTTTTAGAATAAAACCAAGGATTCTGTTGGGCTTTTTTGTAAATTTAATGCACTGTTTTTTGGGTTTAAAAATTCCCTCAACCCAGAACAAAAACCCTTTTGAAACCAGTTTTATTAAAGATTACTTTATTTAGGTATATGTGGATGGTTACCCTTTCCAAATTTAAACTTTTCATTTGTCTTAAACTGCCATCTGCCACTGACCATTGCATCAGTTTTAACCAAATCATCCTGTAGTGCATTAATTTTTCCAATAGAATGAATTGAGGTTCTTTTTGGGGTGTCACGAAATTTGCTTATCCCCTTATTTTTTCCCCTCATCTATGTCTTTTTTGGTAAAGGAAAACAAGGGGCCCCAACATTGCCCCCCGAGGAACCCCCCGGGACGTGCCCCCATTCTAAATTTCCCCCTATTTATCCCAACTTTTGCTGCCTAATGTAAAACCATGTTTCACCCAGGAAAAAATTCTCCTATTCCGTGGGCTTTAATTTTCCCAATCCTTTCTGAAAAAAAAAACCCTTTTAAGCCCCTTTAAGTCCAAAACCCCAACACACATTCAATTACCTTTACCCCCCCCTCCTCAAACCCCTTTAGAAAAAAAAGTTAGTAAATTTTAAGACGGGAAACCCCCATTTGTAAAACAGTGTTAGATTCATTAATCAAAACCTCAAGAAATCCGGAATTTGCCTTCGAATTTGGAAAACAAAACTTTCCCGGGGGAGGAAAGGGCGGTATTAAGCTAAAACCCTTCATCCTTGTGGGGTTACTACCATTTTCCACTTTTACACTATGCCAGTTTGTAGTGATATGTTGAAAAAATTAGCCGGTTGAAGTTCCTTTTACTTTCCCTTTTTTAAACCCCCTCGCAAAAGTTCATCAGGCTTGGGGGATTTGTTATTTTTTAAAGGGTTTTTAATTTCTATTTGTCTAGGCCCATGTCACTAGTTACCGCAATCGGCATTTTTATTATCGTCCTGTTTACATAATTTGTTATTTCGGGAAATTTTATTAACTTCCCTGAGTAAAACAGAGGAAGTAAAAATTTTCACATTTCCTTACCCTTTAGTAACACCAGAGTTATTTAAGGGGGCCAATTTTGTCCCTAATCTTATTTCTGTCCCCGGGAAAAACCCTTTTGTTGGCCCCCCTTTTTGCGCCCTGCCCCCATATCCTTTTGCTTTTTTTTCCTTTTTTTTTTTCTCTTTTTAATTTTTTATAGCCCCTTTTGACCACTGAGATTTTTTAATTGTTCATCCATTTGAATTATTTTGTTAGATCTAATTTCCCTTTCTGGAACAAAGTTGTTTTCGCGCCACCTTTTTCATATTATATTATTTCCCGTCGCATTTGGGGGATATGCTGTAGCGGCAAAGCTGCAAGTATAATACTTGTGTGTATTTTTGGGAAGCGGGACACCCAATCGTTAAACAAGTACAATTAGGGGGACTTAAATACACAGGGGACCTGACCCATGTCAGTCATGGCTTAAGAACGAGAGGGACAAGTCGTGTCTGGCAGCTATTCAGAATATCACTAATAAACCACTGTCGCTGACAGAGATATCATTATACCCCATATCACTCATCAACAAATCCCTACGACAGTCAGAAGTAGAAATACAGTAGCAAGAGGAGGGTAATAGGAAGATGGAAGCAGGAAAACGGCATTAGGAAGACGGTAGAAGGAAGACAGAAGTAGGAAGAGGAAGCATTAAGACGGTAGAATACAGAGGGCAGTAGGGAGAAGTAACAGGAAGACGGAAGCAGGAAGAGGGTAGTAGGGAGAGTGTAGCAAGTAAAGGGTAGCAAGAAGAGGGAAGTAGTAAGATGGGGGCAGTAAGAGTCAGAATATTTACCTCTTACGTGAGATTAACTAAGAGTTAAGACGTTTTATCGTAAGCTTTAAAGACAAATTTTCTCAGATTTGAATGAACATAAGAACATAAAAAATCCAAATGACAATGAAACATTTAACATAAAATTCTTCTTTGTAAACATAATATTAGTGACGTGAAAAAATTAACAATTGTAAAACTAGACTAAATTCTAATCAACATTTATCATGAAAACGTAGACAAAAATATAGATACTTAAAAAAATAATTACGAAATCTATTTCATATTACTGAACCAAACAATTACAATTATGGAAGTAAAATCAATAACCTGGATTTTTTTATATAACAGAAAATTAAATAAAAATAATATTTTGATTCTAATTTAAGACAAATATTATTACTGGCGAATCTTTAAAACTTTAAGCACAAAAAAATCTGCCATTGGAGAGTCAGTTTTTAACTCGTATACATAATAACATGTATATATAACATTCATCAACATACAATAACATGTACACATGACACCCATACACAATAACACATGAGCATTCATTCATACACATGTACACATGACACACAAGTGTCATGTACATGTTATGTACATGTTATTGTGTCTGAAACGTGTCCCATCTTCTCATGTTCACGTTTCACATGGAAGGTCGTCAAAATACTGTATACCAACATTCTTTGTCTTATATATTCTGAATACTGAAACGCATAAATATTTCCTTATTTCTCTTCTATTGCCTCTACTATATTGATTTTTAACCATCATGTGGACGAGTACAGGTATGTTCATGAGAATGTGTACACATGTATGTAAGGGTGTTCGTGGCATGGAGTTTGGAGTGAGATGTGTGTACGCATGTAGTGTGACGTGTACTCATGTGTGTACGCGTGTAGTGTGACATGTACGCATGTGTGTACGCGTGTAGTGTGACATGTACGCATGTGTGTACGCATGTAGTGTGACATGTACGCATGTGTGTACGCGTGTAGTGTGACATGTACGCATGTGTGTAAGCGTGTAGTGTGACATGTACGCATGTGTGTACGCATGTAGTGTGACATGTACGCATGTGTGTACGCATGTAGTGTGGCATGTACGCATGTAGTGTGGCATGTACGCATGTAGTGTAAAATGTACGCATGTGTGTACGCATGTAGTGTGACCTCATACATACATTTATTGAGACAACGTTTCGTCTACCATGGACTTTATTCACACCTGATGGATAAATAAAATCTACCAAGATTTTATCAATCTCTGATGCATAAAGCAGTGGTGGGCGAAACGTCTGCTCAGTCAATGCCATACTCAACATTTTGTCTAATTCATCAACATGTCGATATGTATTTTACCAGTGATTTATGTAGGCATATGTGTGATACAGAGAATTATAAGTGTTGCTATATATGTAGGTTGTATATATAAAAACAGGTGTGTGTGTGTGTACTCCTATGGATCTTTGCATGCCACGAAAATACAAACTATTATTAACAATAAAGAAGACTGACTAACATGTATAGTTGTTTTCACGGAGGTGGACAAATAGATAAACATACGGACACTTATCTACTTATAATAAAACATTCACAAATACACTTACTCAACTACATAATTGAGAAAATATAGTTGCTATAGATACATACATAATGCAGCAAATAAAAGTCTATGATTTTCCTTGACTAGGAAGGCACCGCTGACCTCGGGTAAGTAGTGATGGGAAGACATCCGGGAACGAACGGATGGATTCCTGGATACATGAACCTGGGGATGGCAGGAATACCACTGACTCTAGGGAAGTAAGTCCGCCTAAGCCTAAGGTGACAAGTGGACTCCTGGAGACACTGAACCGAGGAAGGCACCAAACAAGCTGACCTTAGGTAAGTGGGGAAGGGAAGACATCCGGAGGCGGACGGATAGATTCCTGGATATATGAATCTGGTGAAGGCTGAGGCTAAAAGGCAGAAATGAGAACACAGGCGAGGCTGACCTTAGGGAAGTGGGGAAGGAGAAACATCTGGGGCCCACGGATGGATTCTTGGACACATGAACCTGGGAAAGGCGAGGGGGGGGGGTGAACCTTAAAGACGAACCACTGGCCTCCACGTGGCAAGGTCTGGTAACTCAGAGATAACTCTGAGGCTGACAGTGGTCGCAAATAATTTTATTATTAATTATAATTATTGACTTCTTAATCCGGATTGATGCTATAAGTAATGTGTAATATAAGTACATACCGAGTGTAAGGGAGGTAAGTGGACTGCAGGTTCATTATAAAAAATAATCAGGACCAGGAGACCAGAAATCAGAAATAAACATACAATCGCATACTCACGCATACACATACAAACACACACATACGCGCACCCTAGGAGAACTTAGAGCCACATGGAGGCCCAGAAACGTGGATGGCTAAGATGATAGAGGTGGTGCTGGAAAACTTCATGTACCAACACGTAAAGGAGAGAGGAGAGGATGAACCAGCAAGACTGGACCTAGTTGTATAGATATTGAGAATATCACATATGAAAGATCCCTCGGGGCCAGTGGCCACGTGGTTCTGAGCTTCGAATACATAGTAGTTACAAGTAGAGAGCGAATCAGGAAAGGCAGGACAAATGAAGCCAAACTACAAGAGAGAGGACTACACAGGCATGAAGAATTACCTGCACGAGGTTCAGTGGGAGAGAGAACTGGCAGGGAAGTCAGTAAATGAGATGATGGAATATGTGACAACAATATGCAAGGAAGCTGAGGAGAGGTTTGTACCCAAGGGTAACAGAAATAATAATAAGGTCAGCATAAGCCCTTGGTTCACTCTAAGGCATAGACAGGCCAGAACCAAGTGTGCCAGAGAATGGAAGACGTATAGAGAGCAAAAGACCCATGGGAATTAGGAGAGCAGTTGTAGAGCCAGAAATGAATGTGCACAGATAAGAAGGGAGGGCCAACGACAATATGAAAATAAAATAGAAGCGAAAGCCAAATCTGACCCGAAGCTTTTGTATAGCCACATCAGGAGAAAAACAAGAGTCAAGGACCAGGTAATCAGGCTGAGGAAGGAAGGAGGGGAGATCACAAGAAACGACCGAGAAGTATGTGAGGAACTCAACATGAAATTCAAAGTGTTTACAGAGGAGACAGAAGGGACTCCTGATAGAGGTAGGGCACACCATCAATTGTTGGGCACAATACATAAGATGTATAAAGCTGCAGTATAACCTCTGGACTTCTGTTGCTTACACTTCTTGATATAAATCCCAATAATCTATTTGCCTTATTACGTACGCTTAGGCATTGCTGTCTTGGTTTAAGGTTGCTGCTCACCATAACCCCCAAGTCCTTTTCGCAGTCTGTATGGCTAAGTTCTACATTATTTAACTTATAAGTGCTAGGGTTATGGACACTCCCGAGCTTCAGAACCATGCATTTATCTACATTGAACTGCATCTGCCACTTTTCTGACCAAGAATAGAGTTTGTCTAAATCCTCCTGAAGTTCCCTAACATCTACGTTTGAATCAATTATCTTTGTGTCATCGGCGAATTTGCTTATATCACTAGTAATACCTTTATCAAGGTCACTGATATATATTATAAACAACAACGGGCCTAAGACTGATCCCTGTGGTGCGCCGCTTGTTACAGATCCCCACTCGGATTTAACCCCATTTATGGACACTCTCTGCTTCCTGTCTGTGAGCCATGACTCGATCCACGAGAGCACTTTTTCCTCAATGCCATGAGCTGCCACTTTCTTTAACAGTCTTTGGTGTGGAACTCTATCAAAAGCCTTACTAAAATCTAAGTAAATAATATCAAATTCTTTATCGTGATCAACAGCCTCAAAAGCTTTACTGAAGAAAGTTAATACAACCGAAGAAGAAGTGAAGAGGCTGCTAAGCGAACTAGATACCTCAAAGGCGATGAGGCCGGATAATATCTCTCCATGGGTCCTGAGAGAGGGAGCAGAGGCGCTATGTGTACCACTAACAACAATCTTCAACACATCTATCGAAACAGGGAGACTACCTAAGGTATGGAAGACAGCAGACGTAGTCCTAATTTAATTAAAAAAAAAAAAAGGAGACAGACACGAAACACTAAACTACTGACCAGTGTCACTGACATATACAACATGTAAAGTCACGGAGAAGATTATCAGAAGAGAGTGGTGGAGCACCTTGAAAGGAATGAGCTTATCAACGATAACTAGCACGGTTTCAGGGACGGGATATCCTGTGTCGCAAACCTACTGGAGTTCTACGATAGGGTGACAGCAGTAAAACAAGAGGGGGTGGGTAGATTGCGTTTTCTTGGACTGTAAGAAGGCTTTTAACACAGTTCCACACAAGAGATTAGTGCAACAACTGGAGGACCAGGCAGGTGTAACAAGGAAGGCACTGCAATGGATCAGGGAATACCTGTCGGGAAGGCATTAGCGAGTTATGGTGCGTGACGAGGTGTCAGTTTGACGAGCAGGGTTCCACAGGAATCAGTTCTAGGACCGGTGCTGTTTCTGGTATAAGTGAACTACGTGACAGAAGGAATAGACTCCGAAGTGTCCCTGTTTGCAGATGATGTGAAGTTTATGAGAAGAATTCCATGGGACGAGGACCAGGCGGAACTACTAAGGGATCTGGACAGGCTGCAGACCTGGTCCAGCAACTGGC
>NC_091341.1:5769051-5889051 GCF_038502225.1 Cherax quadricarinatus
AAGGAGAGCAGTCGTAGAGCCAGAAACGAATATGCACAGATAAGAAGGGAGGCCAAACGACAATATGAAAACGACATAGCAGCGAAAGCCAAATCTGACCCGAAACTGTTGTACAGCCACATCAGGAGGAAAACAGTCAAGGACCAGGTAATCAGGCTAAGGAAGGAAGGAGGAGAGACAACAAGAAATGACTGTGAAGTATGTGAGGAACTCAACAAGAGATTCAAAGAAGTGTTCACAGAGGAGACAGAAGGGGCTCCAGAAAGACGGAGAGGTGGGGCACACCACCATGTGCTGGACACAGTGCACACAACCGAGGAAGACGTGAAGAGGCTTCTGAGTGAGCTAGATACCTGAAAGGCAATGGGGCCAGATAACATCTCCCCATGGGTATTGAGAGAGGGTGCAGAGGTGCTATGTGTACTCCTAACAACAATATTCAATACATCTATCGAAACAGGGAGATTGCCTGAGGCATGGAAGACAGCAAATGTAGTCCCAATCTTTAAAAAAGGAGACAGACATGAAGCACTAAACTACAGACCAGTGTCACTGACATGTATAGTATGCAAAATCATGGAGAAGATTATCAGGAGAAGAGTGGTGGAACACCTAGAACGGAATGATCTCATCAACAGCAGCCAACATGGTTTCAGGGACGGGAAATCCTGTGTCACAAACCTACTGGAGTTCTATGACATGGTGACAGCAGTGAGACAAAAGAGAGAGGGGTGGGTGGATTGCATATTCTTGGACTGCAAGAAGGCGTTTGACACAGTTCCACACAAGAGATTGGTGCAAAAACTGGAGGACCAAGCAGGGATAACAGGGAAGGCACTACAATGGATCAGGGAATACTTGTCAGGAAGACAGCAGCGAGTCATGGTACGTGGCGAGGTGTCAGAGTGGGCACCTGTGACCAGCGGGGTCCCACAGGGGTCAGTCCTAGGACCAGTGCTGTTTCTGGTATTTGTGAACGACATGACGGAAGGAATAGACTCTGAGGTGTCCCTGTTTGCAGATGATGTGAGTTGATGAGAAGAATTCACTCGATCGAAGACCAGGCAGAACTACAAAGGAATCTGGACAGGCTGCAGACCTGGTCCAGCAATTGGCTCCTGGAGTTCAATCCCACCAAGTGCAAAGTCATGAAGATTGGGGAAGGGCAAAGAAGACCGCAGACGGAGTACAGTCTAGGGGGCCAGAGACTACAAACCTCACTCAAGGAAAAAGATCTTGGGGTGAGTATAACACCAGGCACATCTCCTGAAGCGCACATCAACCAAATAACTGCTGCAGCATATGGGCGCCTAGCAAACCTCAGAACAGCATTCCGACATCTTAATAAGGAATCATTCAGGACCCTGTACACCGTGTACGTTAGGCCCATATTGGAGTATGCGGCACCAGTTTGGAACCCACACCTAGCCAAGCACGTGAAGAAACTAGAGAAAGTGCAAAGGTTTGCAACAAGACTAGTCCCAGAGCTAAGAGGTATGTCCTACGAGGAGAGGTTAAGGGAAATCAACCTGACGATACTGGAGGACAGGAGAGATAGGGGGGACATGATAACGACATAAAATACTGAGAGGAATTGACAAGGTGGAAAAAGACAGGATGTTCCAGAGATTGGACACAGTAACAAGGGGACACAGTTGGAAGTTGAAGACACAGATGAATCACAGGGATGTTAGGAAGTATTTCTTCAGTCACAGAGTAGTCACTAAGTGGAATAGTTTGGGAAGCGATGTAGTGGAGGCAGGATCCATACATACCTGGAGTTTACCTGGAGAGAGTTCCGGGGGTCAACGCCCCCGCGGCCCGGTCTGAGACCAGGCCTCCTGGTGGATCAGAGCCTGATCAACCAGGCTGTTGCTGCTGGCTGCACGCAAACCAACATACGAGCCACAGCCCGGCTGATCCGGAACTGACTTTAGGTGCTTGTCCAGTGCCAGCTTGAAGACTGCCAGGGGTCTGTTGGTAATCCCCCTTATGTGTGCTGGGAGGCAGTTGAACAGTCTCGGGCCCCTGACACTTATTGTATGGTCTCTTAACGTGCTAGTGACACCCCTGCTTTTCATTGGGGGGATGGTGCATCGTCTGCCAAGCCTTTTGCTTTCGTAGTGGGTGATTTTCGTGTGCAAGTTCGGTACTAGTCCCTCTAGGATTTTCGAGGTGTATATAATCATGTATCTCTCCCTCCTGCGTTCCAGGGAATACAGGTTTAGGAACCTCAAGCGCTCCCAATAATTGAGGTGTTTTATCTCCGTTATGCGCGCCGTGAAAGTTCTCTGTACATTTTCTAGGTCGGCAATTTCACCTGCCTTGAGAGGTGCTGTTAGTGTGCAGCAATATTCCAGCCTAGATAGAACAAGTGACCTGAAGAGTGTCATCATGGGCTTGGCCTCCCTAGTTTTGAAGGTTCTCATTATCCATCCTGTCATTTTTCTAGCAGATGCGATTGATACAATGTTATGGTCCTTGAAGGTGAGATCCTCCGACATGATCACTCCCAGGTCTTTGACGTTGGTGTTTCGCTCTATTTTGTGGCCAGAATTTGTTTTGTACTCTGATGAAGATTTAATTTCCTCATGTTTACCATATCTGAGTAATTGAAATTTCTCATCGTTGAACTTCATATTGTTTTCTGCAGCCCACTGAAAGATTTGGTTGATGTCTGCCTGGAGCTTTGCAGTGTCTGCAATGGAAGACACTGTCATGCAGATTCGGGTGTCATCTGCAAAGGAAGACACGGTGCTGTGGCTGACATCCTTGTCTATGTCGGATATAAGGATGAGGAACAAGATGGGAGCGAGTACTGTGCCTTGTGGAACAGAGCTTTTCACCGTAGCTGCCTCGGACTTTACTCTGTTGACGACTACTCTCTGTGTTCTGTTAGTGAGGAAATTATAGATCCATCGACCGACTTTTCCTGTTATTCCTTTAGCACGCATTTTGTGCGCTATTACGCCATGGTCACACTTGTCGAAGGCTTTTGCAAAGTCTGTATATATTACATCTGCATTCTTTTTGTCTTCTAGTGCATTTAGGACCTTGTCGTAGTGGTCCAATAGTTGAGACAGACAGGAGCGACCTGTTCTAAACCCATGTTGCCCTGGGTTGTGTAACTGATGGGTTTCTAGATGCGTGGTGATCTTGCTTCTTAGGACCCTTTCAAAGATTTTTATGATATGGGATGTTAGTGCTATTGGTCTGTAGTTCTTTGCTGTTGCTTTACTGCCCCCTTTGTGGAGTGGGGCTATGTCTGTTGTTTTTAGTAACTGTGGGACGACCCCCGTGTCCATGCTCCCTCTCCATAGGATGGAAAAGGCTCGTGATAGGGGCTTCTTGCAGTTCTTGATGAACACAGAGTTCCATGAGTCTGGCCCTGGGGCAGAGCTTTAAGCAGAGGTATGATAAAGCTCACGGTTCAGGGAGAGTGACCTAGTAACGATCAGTGAAGAGGAGGGACCAGGAGCTCGGACTCGACCCCTGCAACCTCAACTAGGTGAGTACATACAAACGCACATACACATGCGCACACACATGCGGACACACACACACACCTAGTAGTGATAAGTGAAGAGGTGGGGCCAGGATCTGTGACTCGACCCCTGCAACCACAATTAGGCAAGTACACAGTCCTGCATGAAACATACGCGCACACGTTCCACATTCCAAACCGACTGCAACATATACACATACAAGTGTTCTCATGCACGCATACAAGTGTTCTCATATATACATACAAGTGTTCTCATAGACACATCTCTCTCTCGGTACTTGGCAGCATGCATGTGGAGAGTCTAGGTCAGTCGTCACGTGAGGTCACAGACCCTGAGCTGCTTTGGGGATCAGCGTGGACGGTTACAAAGCCATGGCTTGCGTCTGCAGTGTTTTAAAAATTGAGGTTGGAGTGTTGAAGGAGGAGGTCTTGCTTCTCCAGGAGGAGATTAGGAAGCTGAAGGTCCACATCAATGGGTCTGGGAGAGAGTGTGAGGTGGCTGGAGTTGTGGGGAATGAGGCTTCTAGCAGTGAGGTGCAGTCTGTCTTTCGCTGTGAGGAGGCTGTAGTTGGGGAGGTAGCAACGGCTACCAGCAGTGAGGTGCAGTCCAGCACCTGCTACAAGTGGCGAGTGGTTCACAGTAATGGGAGGTGCATCAGAGTAAGGAAAGTTAAGAGTGAAGATCTGAAGGTAGGAAATCGCTTCTCTGTTCTTCAGGATGAATGTACTTCAGTGGCCAGTGAAGGTAAGGGTACTACTGCCCCTGCTAATGAAGGTAAGCGCATTTATGTGGTTGGTGACTCTCAGGTAAGATATATTGACCGTGCTTTTTGTAATAGGAATAAGAAGATGAGAGATAGAGTGTGCTTCCCTGGAGCTGGTGTTGGGGACATTGTCAACAGGCTGGGTAATATCATGTCAGGTAATGGGAATAAGCCCATTATCTGTCTCAGTGCTGGTGGAAATGATATTGGGAAGGGTAGGAGAGAAGAGCTGCTAGATAAGTACAGGTCAGCTATAGATTTCATTAAGTCTAAGGGAGGGATCCCAATCATATGTAGCATCTTGCCTAGAAGGGGAGTAGGAAATGAATGGTTGTCTAGGGCAATTGGTGTAAATTGCTGGCTAGACAGATACTGCAAGGAACTTGCAATCCCATTCATTGACAACTGGAACAACTTTTATGGCAAACATGATATGTATGCAAGGGATGGGGTACATCTCTCTGGGGCTGGGGTGGTAGCACTTGCAGACTCGATTGAGAAGGCCATTGGTGAAATGCCTATGATTTTAAACTGATGGAAGATAGAGGTATGGGTGTGTGTGGGAAACAAGCAGGTTGCAACACTTGGGTTGGAAACAGTAAATGTATAAAAGGCATTCAGCATGAAGTTATAAATAAAGACAATAGATCAGGTCAACAAACAAAGGGGGACAGCAGAGGGCAGCAAGGGACTAGCTCCCTTAAGGTTTACTATACTAATAGCAGGAGTGTAAGAAATAAGATAGATGAGCTAAGATTAATTGCAAGTGCAGGAAACATAGATATTATTGCTATAACAGAGACCTGGCTCAATCTGAAAGATAGAGAGATGCCCTCTGAATGTCACATACAAGGCTATAAATTATTCCACACTGACAGGGTCAACAGGAAAGGTGGTGGAGTAGCGATGTATGTCAGAGACAATTTAAATTGTTGTGTTAGACAAGATATTAAATTAGAAGCGTCAGCCACTGAATCTGTTTGGTTACAGCTTCTCGAGGGCCGAGAAAAACTAATTTTGGGTGTGATTTACAGGGCCCCAAGTCTTGATAGGGAGTGCAGTAAACTTCTATGGGACGAAATTCGTAAGGCATCTACATACGAAAATGTTGTGCTAATGGGAGATTTCAACTATAGACAGATTGACTGGAGCAATTTGACAGGAAATTTAGAGTCAGGTGACTTTCTTGATACGATCCAGGATTGTTTTTTAAAACAGTTTGTGACAGAGCCAACTAGGGGAAATAACCTCCTTGACTTGGTTCTTGCCAGTAGGGAAACACTAATTAATAATCTTGAGGTTAATGATGAGCTTGGGGAAAGTGATCACAAATCACTCAGTTTTAATATATCATGGAATTCCCCTAATAATGGCAATCAAGTCTCCGTCCCTGACTTTCGCTTGGCTGATTTCATAGGACTGAAAAATTACTTAGGTGGGCTGAACTGGAATGACCTGACTAAGGGTCAGGTAGGTGGTGATGGTTGCCGATATGATGCTTTCCAGGGCATAGTTCTAGCTGCTCAGTCAAATTATGTTCCAAATAGGGAAATCAGATCAAACAAAAATGATCCTAAATGGATGAACAATAGATTAAAATATCTGATTGGTCAAAAGAGAGGCATATATAGGCAAATCAAAAGAGGAGAGGGGTAATTAAGAAATCGATATATTCAGTTAAAGAGAGAAATAAAAAAGGGAATTAGAAAAGCAAAAAGAGATTATGAGGTTAAAGTTGCAAGAGAATCGAAGACTAACCCAAAAGGATTCTTTCAGGTATACAGAAGTAAGATCAGGGACAAGATAGGCCCACTCAAAAGTTCCTCGGGTCAGCTCACTGACAGTGATAAGGAAATGTGTAGAATTTTTAACACATACTTCCTCTCAGTTTTTACACAGGAGGATACCAGCGATATTCCAGTAATGATAAATTATGTAGAACAGGACGATAATAAACTGTGCACAATTAGGGTCACAAGTGACATGGTCCTTAGGCAAATAGATAAATTAAAACCTAACAAATCCCCAGGCCCTGATGAACTGTATGCAAGGGTTCTAAAGGAATGTAAAGAGGAGCTTAGCACACCTTTGGCTAATCTTTTCAACATATCACTACAAACTGGCATGGTGCCAGATAAGTGGAAAATGGCAAATGTGATACCTATTTTCAAAACAGGTGACAGGTCCTTAGCTTCGAACTATAGACCAATAAGCCTAACCTCCATAGTGGGAAAATTTATGGAATCAATAATTGCCGAGGCAGTTCGTAGCCACCTTGAAAAGCACAAATTAATCAACGAATCTCAGCATGGTTTTACAAAGGGGCGTTCCTGCCTTACGAATTTATTAACTTTTTTCACTAAGGTATTTGAGGAGGTAGATCATGGTAATGAATATGATATTGTGTATATGGACTTCAGTAAGGCTTTTGACAGGGTCCCACATCAGAGACTATTGAGGAAAATTAAAGCACATGGAATAGGAGGAGAATTTTTTTCCTGGATAGAGGCATGGTTGACAAATAGGCAGCAGAGAGTTTGCATAAATGGGGAGAAATCAGAGTGGGGAAGCGTCACGAGCGGTGTTCCACAGGGGTCAGTGTTGGGCCCCCTGCTGTTCACAATCTACATAAACGACATAGATGAGGGCATAAAGAGCGACATCGGCAAGTTTGCCGATGACACCAAAATAGGCCGTCGAATTCATTCTGACGAGGACATTCGAGCACTCCAGGAAGATTTGAATATACTGATGCAGTGGTCGGAGAAGTGGCAGATGCAGTTTAATATAGACAAATGCAAAGTTCTAAATGTTGGACAGGACAATAACCATGCCACATATAAACTAAATAATGTAGATCTTAATATTACGGATTGCGAAAAAGATTTAGGAGTTCTGGTTAGCAGTAATCTGAAACCAAGACAACAGTGCATAAGTGTTCGCAATAAAGCTAATAGAATCCTTGGCTTCATATCAAGAAGCATAAATAATAGAAGTCCTCAGGTTGTTCTTCAACTCTATACATCCTTGGTTAGGCCTCATTTAGATTATGCTGCACAGTTTTGGTCACCGTATTACAGAATGGATATAAATTCTCTGGAAAATGTACAAAGGAGGATGACAAAGTTGATCCCATGTATCAGAAACCTTCCCTATGAGGATAGACTAAGGGCCCTGAAACTGCACTCTCTAGAAAGACGTAGAATTAGGGATGTTATGATTGAGGTGTATAAATGGAAGACAGAAATAAATAAAGGGGATGTAAATAGTGTGCTGAAAATATCTAGCCTAGACAGGACTCGCAGCAATGGTTTTAAGTTAGAAAAATTCAGATTCAGGAAGGATATAGGAAAGTACTGGTTTGGTAATAGAGTTGTGGATGAGTGGAACAAACTCCCAAGTACCGTTATAGAGGCCAGAACGTTGTGTAGCTTTAAAAATGGGTTGGATAAATACATGAGTAGATGTGGGTGGGTGTGAGTTAGACCTGATAGCTTGTGCTACCAGGTCGGTTGCCGTGTTCCTCCCTTAAGTCAATGTGACCTGACCTGACTAGGTTGGGTGCATTGGCTTAAGCCGGTAGGAGACTTGGACCTGCCTCGCATGGGCCAGTAGGCCTTCTGCAGTGTTCCTTCGTTCTTATGTTCTTATGTTCTTAAAAGACTGGTGGCAGCGATATTATCCCTCCCTCTCCTCCTCCCTCACCCTCGCTTGACTCAGGTGGCAGGATAGTAAGGCGCACACTCACACCCTACCATAACGGACACGTCTCATATACCCACACATACCCACAGTTCACACACTCCTTGTACCTTCCCTACCTCTCTCTTTCCCTCCCTCCCTCTCTCTTTCCCTCCCTTCCTCCTCCTGTTCCTGCTCCTCCTCCTCTTATACCTCCTCCATCTTCCCCCCCTCCTCCCCTCCCTTCCTACCTACCTCCCCTACCTCTCTCTCTCCCTCCCTCTCTCTTTCCCTCCCTTCCTCCTCCTGTTCCTGCTCCTCCTCCTCTTATACCTCCTCCATCTTCCCCCACCTCCCCCTCTTCCTCCCTACCTACCTCCCCTGCCTCTCACTTTCCCTCCCCCTTTCCCCTTCCTTCCTCCTCCTATACCTCCATCTTCCCCCCACCTACCCTTCATTCTCCCCCTCCCTCTCCCCTCGCCTCCTAGGCCTGCAAGCACACTACCCAACTAACACTCCCCTCCCCCCTTTCTCTCTAATTCACACTCAACCACACTCTCTCTCTGTCTCTATCCTCCTCCTTCTCCTCTTTCTCTAACCCTCTAGCTCACATTCAAACACACTGTCTCTCTCTCTATCATCCTCCTCCTATACCTCCTGTATCTCCCCCCTCACCACCTCTTCCTTCTCCTCCTCCCTCTTCCCTCGCCTCCGAGGCCTGTAAGCGCACTAAAAGGCTGATCTTCCCCAACTCACATGCTCCACACACTGACTCTCTCTTTTGTAGCCGCTACATGGCTGGGGTTTTATACTTTATACCTTTGTATTCTCTGATGTTTTTCATAATATAAAGTTTTATTTAAATACTATGTTGAATGACTAGGGTTTACATGCTAAGATTGCACACAAGTTGCCTTTGGGATGACTTAAGAAATCGTAATGACACGATTGCAAATAAACCATACCCCCGGCCGGGATTGAACCCGCGGTCATAGAGTCTCAAAACTCCAGCCCGTCGCGTTAGCCACTAGACCAGCTAGCCACAATAAGATTCATCCAACTAGGTATATTTCTACACCATAGGAAAGTTAGCACAGGCACCTCTGTGACCACAAATGCAAGTTTTTACAGACGAATCTCCAGCTAGCGTGGCCGTGACGAACTCTAGCTCAAGTCTCTTCACTGCCGTCAACATGACTTAAGAAATCGTAATGACACGATTGCAAATATGGTGTAGAAATATACCTAGTTGGATGAATCTTATTGTGGCTAGCTGGTCTAGTGGCTAACGCGACGGGCTGGAGTTTTGAGACTCTATGACCGCGGGTTCAATCCCGGCCGGGGGTATGGTTTGTTTGCCTTTGGGAGTTGACATTCATTGTTACAACCTTCTTAGAAAATTAAACTTTTGCGGTTTTTTCTTTCACCAGGTTGAAGTGTCATTGTGTTAAGTAAAGACATGTATCCCATTTAATTGTTATTAATATTTTTGTGTCCAAGATGTTACTACATCACTCATGATAGTGTAATTCCTATGTATCCTTTAATGTTAAGTTAAGATGCAATCAGGTTGGTGATGGTTATATTTGGCGGGAGGGAGGGAGGTGAAATTGTGACAGAAGTTTAAGCCTTCACAGGTATATAACTCTGGTATAACTGCGTGTATATGGTGTGTGGTTAGGGTGTCAGAACACTTTTGTCTGTTGTAATCATTTTCGTAAGGGTGAATTGGGAATTTGTGATTTAACTCATTTTGTGTACCTTTTAATATAATTTCCACCTTGTATTTTAATGTTTTAAATAAAATATATATATAAAAAAAACTCTCTCTTCCCCCCTCTCTAACTCTCACTCAACCACACTCCCTATCTCTCTTTATCCCACTTTCTCTCCCTCTTCATCTTCCTTCTCATCTTCCTTCTCATCTTCCCTACTCCTCCTACTCCCCTCCCACCCATTGCTCTTTCGCCTGTCCCCCTTAGTCTTCCCCCCATCTCTCTTCTCCCTGCTGATATTCCCTCTCCAGCTCACTATCCTTTTCCCCTCCCTGTCTCCTCCTCCCTTCTCCCCACAACAAACACCCACCTCCACATCACTCTCGGCATAAGTTCTTCCTTCTGTGAAAAAGAAACATGGGACACCAAAAACCTGGATGGAGAACCAGAGGAATGGTGGATGAAGTGAGGTGGACCTGGGAGAGAGGACTGGGAGGGAGAGCTCAAGCAAAGAGAGGAGTGGGGGAGGAGGCTGGAAGAGATCAGCAACAAAATGGAAGAGAAAATAGCTGAGTAGAGCAGGAAATGGGAATTACAAATCACAGCAGCTGAAGCTAAGATACAGAGCTTAGTGGAAGAACTGAAGAGTCTGAAACAGCCTAAATAACCAAAGGACAGTACAGCCATGACACCAAAAGCTACTACATCAGTCACCGATGAGGGAACAGTAGGGCACAAAGGAGATATACTGTATGCGATGACTCCATTGGACCCAAGGGGAGCCTGGGAAAAGGCAAGGAGAACAGCAAGAACTAATGAGGGGACTAAAGTCAATGAAGGAGCTAGACTATACACAGAGGCTCTAACAGACAACTGCCATGTCCAGTAACAGATTAGCACAGGGACATGGGATAGGGAAGAGACAGTAAGAAGCAACGCGTCAATAGCAGGAACTAATTCGAATCAGAGGATGCTGAGGGAAGCACAGTGGGAGGATGAAAGGGAGAGGGCCATTTTTGTCTATGGGCTCCAAGAAGTAGATGGGGAAACTTATGAGGCAAGGAAACAGGAGGAGAAAAAAAATGATTGAAAGCATCATGAAAGCAATAAGAGAGGACAACATGACCCAGCTGACACATTTTCAGAGAATTGGGTGGTTTGCAAGGGGAAAAAAAGCGTCCAGTCAAAGTGATTTTCAAGGCAGAGTTGGCTTGATACTGAATCCTGCAGAAGAAAGCAGGCCTAAGGGACAATCAGGCATTCTGGAGTGTGTACCTCAACCGAGACAGAACACAGGAAGAAAGGATGACACTGAAAGAGGGTGCAACGTTGCAAGAAGGAATGGGAGGCAAGGAGGGTGGAGAGCAGGAGAAATCAGGGCCACGTGGAAGAACAAACAACCCCCTCCAGTACCACCCACAGAAGGAACACAACCATGGCAATCCCAAAGCAATCAAACGACCTAACCCGAAACCCACTCACTCTACCCTCTGCCCCCATCCCCCTCTACATAAACCCCACCCCCACAGTAACCCTCAGTAACCCGCACATCCCCCTCAGCTCAAACCCCACCCCCACAGAAACCCACAGTAACCCACACAATATACGGCCTCCCATTCCCCTCACCACAACCCCCTCCCCCACTGTAACCCCCCCATAGGCCCTCTCCCCCATCCCCCTCACCACCACCCCCACTGAAACCCCCCATACGTCCTCTGCCCCCACACCCCACACCAGAGACCCCACCCCCAAACCAACCCCCTATAGGCCCCTGCCAGGGCACCTGTTCTCCCTAACCAACCTCTCTTCCCAGACCACAGTTATTGAAAAGAAGTTGAAGGTTTGGTACACGAACACGGATGGAATAACGAATAAATGTGAGGAGTGGCATGAAAGAATCAAGGAGATGTCCCCAGACATCGTAGCGGTTACAGCAACAAAACTCACTGGGATAATAACATGCAATCTTCCCACCCGAATATCAGATCCTGAGGAAGGATAGAAGGAGCAGGGGGTGAGGAGAGGTTGTACTACTAATAAAAAACCGGTGGGCCTATCAAGAAATGGAAGGTATGGACGAGATTGGAGAAAGGGATTACATAGGTACAGTTCAGTCTGGGGAATACAAGGTAGTCATTGCAGCGATGTATAACCCATCACAGAACTGCAGGAGGCCAAGAGAGGAATATGATGAGCACAACAGAGCATTGGTGGACCCACTATCTGAGGTGGCAAGAAGGGCTCACTCGAGTAGAGCAGGTTACTGGTCATGGGAGACTTCAATCACAGGGAGATTGATTGGGAAAACCTGGAGCCACATGGTTGGTCCTGAAACATGGAGAGCCAAGATGATGGATGTGGTGCTGGCAAATCTCATGCACCAACATGTTAGGGATACTACCAGAGACAGAGAGAGAGGGAAGGATGAACCAGCAAGACTGGACCGTGTGTTCACCCTGAGTAGCTCAGACATTGAGCACATCACTTATGAAAGGCTCCTTGGAGCTAGTGATCATGTAGTTATGAGCCTTGAATACATCGTGGAGCTAAAAGGGGAGAGGGTAACAGGAGTAGAAAGGGAAAAGCTAAACTATGAAAGGGGGAACTACACAGGAATGAGGACCTTCCTGCAGGAGGTTCAGTGGGAACAGAAGTTGGTAGGAAAATCAGTAAATGAAATGGACTTTGTAACAACAAAATGCAAGGAGGCAGAGGAAAGGTTTGTTCCCAGGAGTAACAGAAATAAAGGGAAGGACAGAACGAGCCCTTGGTTTACCCGAAGGTGCAGGGAGGCAAAAACTAAGTGCTCTAGAGAATGGAAAAAGTACAGAAGGCAAAGGACTCGGAAGAATAAAGAAATTAGTCGACGAGCCAGAAACGAGTATGCACAGATAAGGAGGGAAGCGCAGTGGCAGTATGAAAATGACATAGCATCGAAAGTCAAGTCTGACCTGAAACTAATCTACAGCCACGTCAGGACGAAGACAACAGTCAAGGACCAGGTAATCAGGATGAGGAAAGAAGGTGGGGAGCCCAACATGAGATTTCAAGAAGTATTTGCAGTGGAGGCTAAAGGGACAATGGGAAGACAAAACAGTGGGGTACAGCAACAAGGGATATACCAACAAGTGTTGGATGAATTACACACAACTGAGGAGGAGGTAGAGAAGCTCCTAAGTGACCTTGATACCTCAAAGGCGGTGGGACCGGACATCTCTACGTGGGTCTTTAGAGACACTACGTGTGCCACTAATCAAAGTCTTCAACACTTCCCTTGAAACTGGGCAACTACCTGAAGTATGGAAGAAGGCAAATGTAGTCCCCATCTTTAAGAAGGGAGACAGAAACGAAGCACTAAATTATAGACCAGTGTCACTGACGTGTATAGTAAGCAAAGTCTTGGAAAAGATTATCAGGAGGAGACTGGTGGAGCACCTGGAGCGGAACAAGATTATAAACGACAGCCAGCACGGATTCATGGAAGGCAAATCCTATGTCACAAACCTACTAGAGTTTTATGACAAGGTAACTGAAGTAATAAATGAGAGGGAAGGGTGGGTCGATTGCATTTTCTTGGACTGCACGAATGCCTTCGACACAATTACTCACAAGAGATTAGTACAGAAGCTAGAGGAACAGGCACATATAACAGAAAGGGCACTGCAATGGATAAGAGAATACCTAACAGGGAGGCAACAACGAATCATGGTCCGTGATGAGGTATCACAGTGGGCGACGGTGACTATCGGGGTCCCACAGGGGTCAGTCCTGGGACCAGTGCTATTCTTGGTATATGTGAACGACATGACGGAAGGGATAGACTCAGAAGTGCCCCTGTTTGCAGATGACGTGAAGTTAGTGAGGAGAATTTAATCATACACGGACCAGACAGGTCTACAAAGAGACCTGGACAGGCTGGATGCGTGGTCCAGAAACTGGCTCCTAGAATTTAACTCCGCCAAATGCAAAGTCATGAAGATTAGAGGAGGGCAAAGAAGACCGCAGACAGAGTATAGGCTAGGAGGCCAAAGGCTGCAAACCTCACTCAAGGAGAAAGGCCTAGGAGTGAGTATGATACCGAGTACATCGCCAGAAGCACACATTAACCAGATAACTGCTGCGGTATATGGGCGCTTGGCAAACCTGAGAATAGCGACCCGATACCTCAGTAAGGAATCGTTCAAGGCTTTATACGCTGTGTACGTCAGGCCCATACTGGAGTACGCAACACCAGTTTGGAACCCACACCTGGTCAAACACGTCAAGAAATTAGAGAAAGTGCAAAGGTTTGCAACAAGGCTAGTTCCAGAGCTAAGGGAAATGTCCTATGAAGAAAGGTTAAGGGAAATCGGTCTGACAACACTGGAGGACAGGAGGGTCAGGGGAGACATAACGACATACAAAGTACTGCGTGGAATAAACAAGGTGGACAGAGACAGGATGTTCCAAAGATGGGACACAGAAACAAGGGGTCACAATTGGAAGCTGGAGACTTAGATGAGTCAAAGGGATGTTAGCGAGTATTTCTTCAGTCATAGAGTAGTTAGGAAGTGGAATAGTCTGGCAAGCGATGTAGTGGAGACAGGAACTATACATAGTTTTAAGACGAGGTATGATAAAGCTCATGGAGCAGGGGGGAGAGGACCTATTAGCGGTCGGTGAAGAGGCGGGGCCAGGAGCTGAGTCTCGACCCCTTCAACCATAATTAGGTTAGTACACATACAAGTGTTCTCATATACACATTCAAGTGTTCTCATATACACATTCAAGTGTACTCATATACACATTCAAGTGTACTCATATACACATTCAAGTGTACTCATATACACATTCAAGTGTACTCATATACACATACAAGTGTACTCATATACACATACAAGTGTTCTCATATACACACATACAAGTGTACTCATATACACATACAAGTGTACTCATATACACATACAAGTGTACTCATATACACATACAAGTGTACTCATATACACATACAAGTGTTCTCTTATACACACATACAAGTGTACTCATATACACATACAAGTGTTCTCTTATACACATACAAGTGTTCTCTTATACACACATACAAGTGTACTCATATACACATACAAGTGTACTCATATACACATACAAGTGTACTCATATACACATACAAGTGTACTCATATACACATTCAAGTGTACTCATATACACATTCAAGTGTACTCATATACACATTCAAGTGTACTCATATACACATTCAAGTGTACTCATATACACATTCAAGTGTACTCATATACACATTCAAGTGTACTCATATACACATACAAGTGTTCTCATATACACACATACAAGTGTACTCATATACACATACAAGTGTTCTCATATACACACATTCAAGTGTACTCATATACACATACAAGTGTTCTCATATACACACATACAAGTGTACTCATATACACATACAAGTGTTCTCTTATACACATACAAGTGTATGTGTATATGAGTATATACACATCTGCACTCTCTCAAACGTCTGTTAAAATTTAATGAAGGAAATTATTGATTAAAACATACGTTAATAGAATTACGAATAAAAGAAGATGGTGAATATGGTTTTACAGTGTTTTGAAGACCTCCATTGTTAGTGATGTAAGAATGTGGGAAGTCTGACCTCCATTGTTAGTGATGTAAGAATGTGGGAAGTCTGACCTCCATTGTTAGTGATGTAAGAATGTGGGAAGTCTGACCTCCATTGTTAGTGATGTAAGAATGTGGGAAGTCTGACCTCCATTGTTAGTGATGTAAGAATGTGGGAAGTCTGACCTCCATTGTTAGTGATGTAAGAATGTGGGAAGTCTGACCTCCATTGTTAGTGATGTAAGAATGTGGGGAATCTGACCTCCATTGTTAGTGATGTAAGAATGTGGGGAATCTGACCTCCATTGTTAGTGATGTAAGAATGTGGGGAATCTGACCTCCATTGTTAGTGATGTAAGAATGTGGGGAATCTGACCTCCATTGTTAGTGATGTAAGAATGTGGGGAATCTGACCTCCATTGTTAGTGATGTAAGAATGTGGGAAGTCTGACCTCCATTGTTAGTGATGTAAGAATGTGGGAAGTCTGACCTCCATTGTTAGTGATGTAAGAATGTGGGAAGTCTGACCTCCATTGTTAGTGATGTAAGAATGTGGGAAGTCTGACCTCCATTGTTAGTGATGTAAGAATGTGGGAAGTCTGACCTCCATTGTTAGTGATGTAAGAATGTGGGAAGTCTGACCTCCATTGTTAGTGATGTAAGAATGTGGGAAGTCTGACCTCCATTGTTAGTGATGTAAGAATGTGGGAAGTCTGACCTCCATTGTTAGTGATGTAAGAATGTGGGAAGTCTGACCTCCATTGTTAGTGATGTAAGAATGTGGGAAGTCTGACCTCCATTGTTTGATGTAAGAATGTGGCAAGTCTGACCTCCATTGTTTGTGATGCAAGAATGTGGCAAGTCTGACCTCCATTGTTTGATGTAAGAATGTGGCAAGTCTGACCTCCATTGTTAGTGATGTAAGAATGT
Organism: Cherax quadricarinatus; assembly: GCF_038502225.1. Taxonomy (NCBI): domain Eukaryota; kingdom Metazoa; phylum Arthropoda; class Malacostraca; order Decapoda; family Parastacidae; genus Cherax; species Cherax quadricarinatus. The sequence goes on from NC_091341.1 coordinate 5,785,260, forward strand.
GGGAAGTCTGACCTCCATTGTTAGTGATGTAAGAATGTGGGAAGTCTGACCTCCATTGTTTGATGTAAGAATGTGGCAAGTCTGACCTCCATTGTTTGTGATGCAAGAATGTGGCAAGTCTGACCTCCATTGTTTGATGTAAGAATGTGGCAAGTCTGACCTCCATTGTTAGTGATGTAAGAATGTGGGAAGTCTGACCTCCATTGTTTGATGTAAGAATGTGGCAAGTCTGACCTCCATTGTTTGATGTAAGAATGTGGGAAGTCTGACCTCCATTGTTTGTGATGTAAGAATGTGGCAAGTCTGACCTCCATTGTTTGATGTAAGAATGTGGCAAGTCTGACCTCCATTGTTAGTGATGTAAGAATGTGGGAAGTCTGACCTCCATTGTTTGTGATGTAAGAATGTGGCAAGTCTGACCTCCATTGTTTGATGTAAGAATGTGGCAAGTCTGACCTCCATTGTTAGTGATGTAAGAATGTGGCAAGTCTGACCTCCATTGTTAGTGATGTAAGAATGTGGCAAGTCTGACCTCCATTGTTAGTGATGTAAGAATGTGGGAAGTCTGACCTCCATTGTTAGTGATGTAAGAATGTGGGAAGTCTGACCTCCATTGTTTGTGATGTAAGAATGTGGCAAGTCTGACCTCCATTGTTTGATGTAAGAATGTGGCAAGTCTGACCTCCATTGTTAGTGATGTAAGAATGTGGGAAGTCTGACCTCCATTGTTAGTGATGTAAGAGTGTGGGAAGTCTGACCTCCATTGTTTGATGTAAGAATGTGGGAAGTCTGACCTCCATTGTTTGATGTAAGAATGTGGGAAGTCTGACCTCCATTGTTTGATGTAAGAATGTGGGAAGTCTGACCTCCATTGTTTGATGTAAGAATGTGGAAAGTCTGACCTCCATTGTTTGATGTAAGAATGTGGGAAGTCTGACCTCCATTGTTAGTGATGTAAGAATGTGGGAAGTCTGACCTCCATTGTTTGATGTAAGAATGTGGCAAGTCTGACCTCCATTGTTTGATGTAAGAATGTGGGAAGTCTGACCTCCATTGTTAGTGATGTAAGAATGTGGGAAGTCTGACCTCCATTGTTTGTGATGTAAGAATGTGGCAAGTCTGACCTCCATTGTTTGATGTAAGAATGTGGCAAGTCTGACCTCCATTGTTAGTGATGTAAGAATGTGGCAAGTCTGACCTCCATTGTTAGTGATGTAAGAATGTGGCAAGTCTGACCTCCATTGTTTTTGATGTAAGAATGTGGCAAGTCTGACCTCCATTGTTAGTGATGTAAGAATGTGCCAAGTCTGACCTCTATTGTTGGTGATGTAAGAATGTGGGAAGTCTGACCTCCATTGTTATTGATGTAAGAATGTGGGAAGTCTTACCTCCATTGTTAGAGATGTAAGAATGTGGGAAGTCTGACCTCCATTGTTAGTGATGTAAGAATGTGGGAAGTCTGACCTCCATTGTTAGTGATGTAAGAATGTGGGAAGTCTGACCTCCATTGTTAGTGATGTTAGAATATGGTAAGGCAAAGACATTTTTTGGATGAAGATAATTTCGTGAATTATCTTAAGAAAAGTAAAGAGTAGCCATAAATAATATAGACGTCTGACTCACTTATCACAACTTCACTTCTCCCACCTCCTCTATATTGACAGGGAAAACATTCACCACCACACACGCCAAATAAAAACTTTTTAAGACGAATATAAAATGTACCATCTCGGGAGACGCCATCTCTTCATATTTGCAAATATTCAGGGTTTGAAATTTAATAAAAACGACAAAGTTAGTTATGTCAATGTGCTCCTATCAGAAGCGAATGCCATGTTTGGAGCATTTACAGAAACACACACAAGGGATGTTTTGGACGGAGAGATAAGGATAAAAAGCTATAACATGTATAGATGTGATAGAATTAATAGAACAACAAATATTAGAGCCAGCAAATAGAACTCCCCTAAATTCCACTAACATAACGACATTTGTCTTTGCAGGGTCTAAAGCCGTCAAAAAACAACAAAATTCCTTACAACAAGGGACTGCTCATGGAGTCAAATGCAATGTTTGCAGCATTCACAGAGACCCACATAGAGAATCGTTATGACAACGAAATATGGATCCCAGGTTATACCCAATTCAGATGCGACATATTACACAGGCAACAAGGGGTGGGGGGTTGGCCTGTACGTCACAGAGTTGCACGGAACTACTAAACACCTCAAATGATGTAGTTGAAGTCTTGGCGGTAAAGATTGAAAGCCAAAACCTTGTCATTATGGTGGTATACAAGCCTCCAGACGCAACTTCCCAGCAGTTCCAGGAGCAGCTTTTGAAAATTGACCACTGTCTGGAAAATATCCCAACTCCTGCCCCAAACATCTTACTACAAGGAGATTTCAACTTGAGGCACCTACAATGGAGGAGTATAGCAATGTTTTAGCAGAGATCACCCCAGGAGGCAGCTCACATGACTAGAAAATACGCTGGATCTTATCTTCACTAACAACGACGATCTGATATGTAATATAACCATATCAAAGATAGATCACAACATAATAGAGGTACAGACATGTATGCACAGGGCTCCTGACCAGCAAAATGTGATCGGTAATGAAGTCTCTTCACAAAATTCAATTTTAATAACAAAAACATGCAATGGGATCAAGTTAACCATGTCCTAAATGAAACAAGCTGGGAAGATATCCTAAACAACACGGATCCAAACATTTGCCTAGAAAAAATGAACTCTATGGTTCTTGAGTTCTGAAGACACATTCCATTAAGAAAAACAAAGAGAAGATGTAAACTAGAGAGAGACTTTCCCTATATAGACGCAGGCGAAGAGTCACGGAGCTGCTGAGAGGGGCCATTATATCTGAAATACGAAAGGAGTCACTGGTCAATGAAATTGCAAATATCGAACTTTAGCTGAAGGAATCTTACAGGAGACAAGAATCACAGGAAGAACTAAAAGCCATCCAGTATTGGGCCCCTTATTAGACGGAATGGGACACACACAGATGACAGTCAAGAAATGAGTGAGATATTAAAGACCCAATACGACTTAGTGTTCAGCGAGCCACTGCCCAGAATAAGGGTTGACAGTCCAAACCTAAAATCTGGTCATCTCAAAAATCTCGGATATTATCCTAACTCCACAAGACTTCGAAAAGGCAATAAATGACATGCCCATGCACTCTGTCCCAGGCCCAGACTCGTGGAACTACGTGTTCTTCAAGAATTGCGAGAAGCCCCTATCACATGCCTTCAGCATTCTGTGGAGAGGGAGCATGGACACAGGGGTGGGTCATCCCATTCACACTAAAAACAAGAGACATAGCCCCACTCTACGAAGATGGCAGTAAAGCAATTGCAAAGAGCTACAGACCGACAGCACTAACATCCCATATCAAAAAAACTTTAAGAGGGTTCTAATAAGCAAGATCGCCAACCACTTTGATACCCATCTATTACACAACCCAGGGCAACACGGGTTTAAAGCAGGTCGCTCCTCCCTGTCCCAGCTACTGGACCACTATGACAAGGTCCTGGATGCTGATGAGGATAAAAAAAAATACAGTTGTAGCATATACAGACTTTGCAAAAGCTTTCGACAACTGTGACTATGGTGTAATAGAACACAAAATGCTTGATAAAGGAATAACAGGAAAAGTTGGTAGATGGATCTGTAACTTCCTGACAAATAGAACACAAAGAGTAATAGTAAACAGAGTAAAGTCCCAGGCAGCCACAGTGAAAAGCTCTGTTCCACAAGGCACAGTGCTCGCTCCCATTCTATTCCTCATCCTCATTTCGGACATAGAGATGTCTTACTTTGCGGATGACACCCGGATTGCCACGGCAGTGACCTCCATCGAAGACACCGCAAGACTCCAAGCGGACATTAACCAAATCTTCAGATGGACCACTCCAAACAATATGAAGTTCAACGAGGAGAAATTCCACCTACTCAGATATGGAAAACTTGAGGAAATTAAAAATGTATCAAGGTATATGATAAATTCTAACCATACAATAGAGTGATAATGTCAGAGGATCTCGCCTTCAAAGACCACAGCAATATATCTACCACATCTGTTAGGAAAATGATAGGATGGATAATGAGAACCTTCAAAACTAGGGACGCCAAGCCCATGATGATCCTCTTCAAATCACTTGTTTTCTCTGGCTGGAATACTGCTGTACACTAACGGCCCCCTTCAAGGCTGGAGACATTGCAGACCTGGAGAGAGTACAAAGAACTTTCACGACACATGTAAGTACGATAAGGCATCTAAATTACTGGGAACGGTTGAAGGTCCTTGATTTGTATTCCCTGGAAAGTAGGCGAGAGAGACGCATGATAATATACACTTGGAAGGTCCTGGTGGGATTGGTATACTGAGAGACAACACAATAACTGTCTGGGGCTCAAGACTGTTCAACTGCCTCCCAGCATACATAAGGGGGATTACCAATAGACCCCTGGCTATCTTCAAGAAGGAAATGGACAGGCAGCTAAAGTCAGTACCTGAGTAACCGGGCTGTGGTTCGTACGTCAGTTTACGTGTGGCCAGCAGTAACAGCCTGGTTGATCAGGCCCTGATCCACCATGAAGTCTGGCCTCAGACCGAACCGCAGGGGCGTTGACCCCCGATACCCTCTCCATGTAAACTCCAAGTCACAGGGAGGAGTAGGACTATGTAAGAGATGCTTTCCGTTGTACAGAAGTGCTGAGCTCTACAAATGATATAGTAGAAATTCTAGACATTAAAGTTGAAAATAGGAATTTGGTAATTATCCTAGTGTATAAACCTCCATCAGCAACTGCTGAGGAATTCGCAGATCGGTTAAGTAAGATAGATAGCTATCTGGATAGGCTAGAAAATCCCACACTAAATATTTTACTCCTTGGAGATTTTAATCTCCCTCATGTGAATTGGAAGATGGCGCAACGTAATGTCATACCAGAAATATCTCCGGGAAGCACCCTGGCTCAACACGCACATATCAGGGAACTAATGAGGCTTTGTGAAAAGTAGTCATTGAACCAACAGATAACTGATCCCACTAGAAATGAAAATACCCTGGATTTGACATTCACAAACAACGAGAAACTAATCAGACACATAACAGTTACAAAAACAATATACTCTGATCACAATATCATAAAAGTTCAAACGAGTATTAACTCCGGGTTAGGAAACTGCATCAGTAAGTTTAATTTTAACAACCATAGAACTGACTGGGGAAAAAAATAAACCAAGAGCTATCAGACATGATGGTACAGAAGAAGAAAACGGGTTACTGAATTGCTTAAAAACACAAATATGCTACAACAGAGGAAAGATAGACTTAGCAGAGAGATCACTGAATTAGAGCAAAAACTTAGGATGTCATACCTCACAGAAGAAGTACAAAGAGAACAAAGGGCCATACAGGGTTTTGCAAGAAACCCAAAACATTTATGTTTCTATGGATCATTATTGAGAGGAGATTCGTATACTGACGATGAACAGGAAATGAGTGTAATCCTAAAAGAACAGTTCAAGTCGGTGTTCAGCAACCTTCTAAATGACAGCTAGTTAGAAAATGCAAACATTTTTCACTCCAGCAGAAGGTCGCGCAGACCAACTAACTCACATTAGTACAAGTCCCATAGATTTCGAAAAAGAAATGGATAACATGCCCACTCACTCAGCATCTGGGCCCGATTCATGGAATGCCCTATTTATAAAGAAATGCAAAGTACCACTAGCACGAGCCCTCAGTATTCTTTGGAGAAAGAGGTAAAATACAGCAGACAGCTAATTTGCATAAGGGAGGTAGTAGAGCACTAGCTAAAAATTACAGACCAGTAGCCCTAACTTTTCACATCAAGGAGTGATGGGACGGCAGATTACAAATTTCATGGGCCAGCATAACCCGAACCAGCATAGTTTTAGAGCAGGACGATAATGTCTGTCACAGCTGCTGAACCATTATGACAGAATTACGGAGGCACTGGAAGACGACCAAAACGCAGATGTGATTTACACAGATTTTGCAAAGGCGTTTGACAAATGCGATTATGGAGTGATAGCGCACAAAATGAGGGCCATGGGCAATACGGGGAAGGTAAGCAGATGGATTTTTCGGGTTCCTAACACAAAGGACACAAAAAATAGTAGTAAACAAGCAAGATCCAGCATCAGCGAAGTAAAAAGCTCACTACCCCAAGGCACTGTCCTGGCACCTCTGTCGTTTCTCATCCTCATAGCAGACATAGATAAAAACGCCCGTCACACTTTTGTATCATCATTTGCAGATGACACTAAAATAAGCATTAAAGTCACTACGGTAGAGGACACTGAAAAATTACAGGAAGACAGGGAGAGTTTTTGTGTCTGTGATGGTGAATGTTTTTATGTCATTACTGAAGAGGTGAGAGAAGTGTATATGTGAAATCTGAGAGAATTATTTAATAATCAAGAATATTCTTAATTCTTTTTGACTACTTATACAGTATTATTTAATTTAAACAATGGTGTGGGAGAGTGCAGATATGTTTATGAGAACGTGTACACATGTATGTATATGTGTGTGTTTTTAGCATGGTGGCTGGAGTGATTGTGTGTGTGTGTGTGTGTGTGTGTGTGTGTGTGTGTGTGTAGATGAAAGTGACAAGTCAACATCAGACGAAAATTTGTCAGCCTGGTTGACACTGCTGTCAGCCTGGTTGACTGTGCTGTCAGCCTGGTTGACTGTGCTGTCAGCCTGGTTGACTGTGCTGTCAGCCTAGTTGACTGTGCTGTCAGCCTGGTTGACTGCGCTGTCAGCCTGGTTGACTGTGCTGTCAGCCTGGTTGACTGTGCTGTCAGCCTGGTTGACTGTGCTGTCAGCCTGGTTGACTGTGCTGTCAACCTGGCTTCAGAATGGGTGGGGATGTGTAGACAAAGTATCTACATTTACGCATATAAGTGAACCATATTTAGATAAAGGTAGGGAAATTTTCATTGCACTTATGGATTTAGAAAAGGCATATGACAGAGTAGATAGGGTAGCAATGTGGCAGATGTTATAAGTGTATGGAATGGTAGTAAGTTACTAAATGTTGTAAAGAGTTTTTATGAGGATAGTGAGGCTCAGGTTAGGGTGTGTAAGAGAGAAGTTACTTTTTAATAAAATTAGGCCTCAGACAAGGATGTCTAATGTCGTTATGACTGTTTAACATATTTATAGATGGGGGTTGTAAAAGAAGTAAATGCTAGGGTGTTGGGTAGAGGGGATCATCAAATACAAAATGGTAGTTGACACAGTTACTTTTTGCTGATGATGCTGTGCTTTTGGGAGATTGTAAAGAAAAGTTGGAAAGGTTAGTGGACGAGCTTGGGAGGGTGTATAAAGGTAGAAAGTTGAAAGTGAACATAGATAAGAATAAGGTGATGAGGATATCAAACGATTTAGGTAAAGAATAATTGGTTATCACTTTGGAGGGAGTATAGAAGAAGTGAATCTCTTCAGATATTTGGGAGCTGAATTGTCAGCAGATGGATTTAAGAAGGATGAGGTTAACCATAGTATTGAAGAAAAAAAGGTAAGAGGCGCTTTGAGGTATTTGTGGAGACAAAAAACGTTATTCATGGAGCCACCGAAGGGAATGTACAATAATAGTATAGTGGTACCAACACTCTTATATGGGTGTGAAGCTTGGGTTGTAAATGCTGCAGCGAGGAGGAGGCTGGACGCAGTAAAGATGTCGTGTCTAAGGGCAATGTGTGATGTAAATGTTATGCAGAGAATTCGTAGTGTGGAAATTAAGCGAAGGTGTGGATTTACTAAAAGTATTAATCAGATGGCTGAAGAGGGGTTGTTGAGATCGTTTGGTCATTTAGAGAGAATGGAACAAAGTAGAATGACTTTGAGAGCGTATAAGTCTGTAGTAGAAGGAAGGCTGGGTAGGGGTTGTCCTAGGAAAGGTTGGAGGGAGTGGTAAAGAAGGTTTTGCGTGTGAGGGGCTTGGACTTCCTGCAAACGTGCGTGAGCGTGTTAGATAGGAGTGAATGGAGACGTATGGTTTTTTGGGACGTGACGAGCTGTTGGAGTGTGAGCAGGGTAATATTTTGTGAAGGTATTCAGGGAAACCGGTTAGCCGAACTTGAGTCCTGAAGGAAGAAATTACAATGCCTGTACTTTAAAGGAGGGGTTTGGGATATTGGCAGTTTGGAATGACATCTAAACTGTCGTATCTGAGCACCTCTGCAAAGACAGTGATTATGTATGAGTGATGGTGAAAATGTTGAATGATGATGCAAGTTTTTTTATTTACTTTTCTGGTCACCCTGCCACGGTGGGAAACGGTTGATGTGTTAAATATATTTCCCATTTCCCACAGAGACAGGGTGACCCAAAAGAAAAAGAAAAGTTTTTCTTTATAAATTTAGTAATGTATGCAGGAGAAGGGGTTGCTAGCCCCTTACTCCCGGCATTTGAGTCGCCTCTTACGACACGCATGGCTTACGGAGGAAGAATTCTTTTCCACATCCCTAGAGAGATAATACCTGAAGTATACCTGGAGAGGGTTTCGGGGGTCCACGCCTCCGCGGTGCGGTCTGTGACCAGGCTTTATGGCTCATCAGGGCCTGATCAACCAGGCTGATTAGAGAAAATAAAGAAAATAGAAGAAAACCCAGATGGGCGTGTAAATATATATGCGTGTACATGCATGTGTAGTGTGACCTAAGTGCAATTAGAAGTAGCAAGATATACCTGTTATCCAGTGTGTTTATGAGACATAAAAACACACACACACACACACACACACACACACACACACACACACACACACACACACACACACACACACACACACACACAATGGATTTTTTACATCAAAGAAAATTAAATGAAAAATATTAATATGTTTTTTCTAATTTGAGATGGAAATATTATTACTGACGAACCTTTAAAACTTTACACAAAGCGTTAATTTTTAATTATTATTATGTAGACGGGAAGAGCTAAGCCTCAAGGGGTCATACATGGACGGCAATCATGTTTGATCCAAGGAACGGGAGAGTAACTAAAATGCCTTAAATGAAGAGCTCTGCACCATCCTCTAAGAACCTTACAAAGGTTCAACTTCTCTTATCTATCAAAGATATAGATAATAATAATAATAATAAATAATAAATAATTATTATTATATTCACAAGAGAGTGTTGAACCCTATTGAATTTAATTGACAACTAATCAACAAATTTAGCGATGAATTTCAAAAAAGTGATTTTTATCCAGATTTATATATGTTGTAAGTTGTTGCAGTCACTGTATTGTGAGTTGTACTGTATTGTGAGTTGTGGTCACTGTATTGCGAGTTGCAGTCACTGTATTGTGAGTTCTAGGCACTATTGTGAGTTGTAGTCACTGTATTGTGAGTTGTAGTCACTATTGTGAGTTGTTGTAATCACTGTTTAGTAATCCTTTAATTATTAAACATTAAGGTGAGCCTAGTTAAGTCAGAGTACACAAAGCACGATACCTGTCAGGCGAGCCTAGCTCACTGAAAGTTCAGTAAGGATGGAGTCTTGATACAGGTAAGGTCTCCCGCTACTCCTTTCCTAAATAACTGTTTAGTGGGCCACGCTCACCTGTGACTCCACCTCCACCTGTTTCACCTCACTTCTACCCTAGTATACAAAGTCTAGCCGCGTGTCTATGCCTTGGGCTTGAGGGACTAACTACTTACTACCAAAGGTTGACGTACTGATCATCTCAAAACTGTTTTTACAGTCTTCAGTGTTATCTTCCCCTGTTTTTAACTGATGAAGGTTGTCTTCCAGGCTATAAAGAGGAAGGAGAGAGAGGATTGTGAGGATTGTGAAGAGAGAGAGGATTGTGAGGAGAGTGAGGAGAACAGAATAGAGTGTGAGGAGAATGAAGAAAAAGAAGAGAATGAAGACAAATGAGGCGAATGAAGAAAGTGAAAAGAGTAATTAGAGTGAACAGAGTGAGAAGAGTTACTAGAGGGAGTGAAAACTTGGGTGGGTAGTGTCAGAGTGTCACACGCTGTCTCAATTACCTGTCACTCTAGTGTCACCTGTCTACCACCCGCCACACTCACCCACACCTGAGCTCTGGGTGGAGGGGGAGATGGTGGGGGGAAGGGAGTAGTAGTGGATCTCAGGGGAGGTGTAGTTAGGGGAAGGGGAAGTAATGGAGTTGTTGGTGAAGGGGCTAGGTGACAGGGTGAAGTGAGGGGTAGGGAGGAGTTATAGTGACGAGTGTAGGGTAAACAGTGGGACTGGTGGCTAGTTTATGTTGCTAGTGGGGTTAGAAGAACGACAGACACGACAAACGTCAAAAAATTGTTCGTCAGTTTGTTGCTATTATATTGAAAGACGTAAGATCATTGGTGTACGACGTCGATGATTGTCCACCACCAGCAGACTTTCAGTAAGATGTAAGAAAAGTGATCCATCTGCCCCTTCAGTAATTTTAAAAGATGTGAGAGAAAAGGACAAGAAGAAAAGGGGTATAGAAAAAAAGTGAAAAAAGCGTGATGCCAAAACTTGCATCAGTTCCGCCGCCATGCAAAGATCTTTCCCGTCGCAGATTCATTTCAGCCTCAGAGTGTATATACAAAATCTGAATATACGTTGAAGTTGGATATTTTGATGAAGTCAGTTATTCGTACCTCATACACAAAAACTGCTCCGTATGAAGCCTTGGCCGTCATGCAGCAGCTGTCAGAAATTTTACAGTGAGATTCTACACTTTTTGTTTCACAATGCCGACTTTGACATGCCGACTTATAATGACTATAATACTTTCTTTTGTTTGGGAGGCATGAGGTGCATCACTCCTTCAAAGTCAATGCTAAGTAATGATTCACTGCTAAGGTGTTTAAGTTCTTCCTCCTGGAAACAACATTCGAATATCTTGTTTCTTCAGGAGACATTGCATTTGACAGGTATTTGCAGAGGAGAGAGAGAAATTGTTGCATTTACCAAATATTTCTGGCTGCAATGGAAGTAATCACTCTACCACTTCATTATAGGACATAGAAAGTAAATTTTTTACCATCTGTCAGTTTAATTTATTGGTTAGTTTGATGACACAGTAAACTCAGTATTACATTTTACCTCTGAAAAATGTTGAGGTGTGAATCAAATGAATTATCTGCTATTTTCAACCAGCCTTTGAATGATAATACCAGGGAGACTAGTTTCTTCTAGTGACTTGCTTCCTATTCCAACACTTGGAAAAGCAGCTCCGGATTTTCTTCTGAATGTAACGATACACGAGCCAGAGACGTTACAATGAAAGATGTAACTGTAAAAAAAGAAAAAAGAATGGGTATGCAATCGGTTTTATTTATCCACTTTCAGCATCAACTAAATCATGTTAATAAAAATATGGCAGGAAACACCACTGGTGCATGCTATTCCTTGACAATGTTTATTTGCCAGGACGGGCCCTGGCTCTTGGGACGTTAAATATACTATCACGGGAATGCGTTTAAGGACTTTCATTTTAAGTTATTAAGTGTGGTCTGGAGCGTACCTGGAGAGGATTTCGGGGATCAACGCCCCCGCGGCTCGGTCTGTGACCAGGCCGCCCGGTGGATCAGGACCTTAACCAGGCTAATACTCCTGGTCGAAGAGTAACGGATATCGAGTTAACCACGGCAAGCCACGAGCAGCTGTCATTTCTGGAACTTTCCCATCACACAGGACGTACACAACAGTGTTTAAGACATTCCTAATAATACTCCAAAATGTCATTTCAGTACAAATGAATTAAACATGGCATTTAATTTTCTCTGATTACAGGCTAGCACAGACCACTACGGGCCAGTGCAGGCTACTGCAAGTTACTACAGACTACTACAGGCCACTACAGGCTACTGCAGATCACTATGGGCTACCGCAGGCCACTACGAAATACTACAAACTTCTACGGGCTACTACAGACCACTACGGGCTACTGCAGGCTACTAAGGGCCACTACAGGGCACTATGTGTTGCTACAGGACACTACGGGTTACTACAGGCCATTATGAGCCACAATGGGGCATTACAGGCCAATACAGGCCACTACGGGTCACTACAGGCCGCTCGATACATCATGTAATTAATTGTTTTAGCAGTTGGATCTCATGGCTTCCACGCTCCACACCGCCAAGGCAGGTGTCGAGAACACCTTGTTGGCTCACATAAAAAAAAAAAAGAGTCTGGGATGCCTCGTAGCCAAGGATTCTGCACGTGTTCGATAGGAATCTCTCTCTCTCTCTCTCTCTCTCTCACTAGTTACCGCAGGTGTTGAAATGAAATCAAATTTTTGAGTGACGCGGAAGTGTGCAATAAGTATAGTGATTCGAGAAATATAGGAAGCGTGTGTGTGTATTACTGCAAGAGATTTCTTTCTTGACTAGATATTTTTATTGCTTTATTAAATATTTAGTTCTCATTTACAGAGCATACGTGCACACACACATACTGTACACACACATACAATATATATATATATATATATATATATATATGTCGTGCCGAATAAGTAAAACTGGTCAATTAGCAATAACTTATTTAAAATTAGGTCTTTTCTAAAAATTTCCCCTTACACGTTTAAAGATATTTTTTTCATTTACGTTAATGTAAAAAGTATTAATTTTGCACCAAAGAACCTTAGTAAACGTACCTAACCTTATTATAATAAGCGGAATTTAATTTAGCCTAACCCAACTAAATACATTTTAGATAATGTAATATAATACAATAATATAATAGTAAATAAACACAATGAAATATATTTTATTCATTAGGTTCAGAATGGTTTCTGCGAAATTATTGGACACAAATTTTCGTTTGTCTTATTCGGCAAGAAGAGCATTGCTATGTAATCCAAAATCGCAAGTTTTTATATAATAACCCACATGGAGACAGAATCTCAGAAGATTAATTGATCTGTATATTTCGATCCTCTTCAGCGGCTGAAGAGGATCCCAGGAGGAGATCGAAATATACAGACTAATTTATATATTCATACGTACATGTGCGTGTTGTATGAGGCGACTAAAATGCCGGGAGCAATGGGCTAATAACCCCTTCTCCTGTATACATTTACTAAAAAAGAGAAGAAGAAAAACTTTATAAAACTGGGTTGTTTAAATGTGCGTGGATGTAGTGCGGATGACAAGAAACAGATGATTGCTGATGTTATGAATGAAAAGAAGTTGGATGTCCTGGCTCTAAGCGAAACAAAGCTGAAGGGGGTAGGAGAGTTTCAGTGGGGGGAAATAAATGGGATTAAATCTGGAGTATCTGAGAGAGTTAGAGCAAAGGAAGGGGTAGCAGTAATGTTAAATGATCAGTTATGGAAGGAGAAAAGAGAATATGAATGTGTAAATTCGAGAATTATGTGGATTAAAGTAAAGGTTGGATGCGAGAAGTGGGTCATAATAAGCGTGTATGCACCTGGAGAAGAGAGGAATGCAGAGGAGAGAGAGAGATTTTGGGAGATGTTAAGTGAATGTATAGGAGCCTTTGAACCAAGTGAGAGAGTAATTGTGGTAGGGGACCTGAATGCTAAAGTAGGAGAAACTTTTAGAGAGGGTGTGGTAGGTAAGTTTGGGGTGCCAGGTGTAAATGATAATGGGAGCCCTTTGATTGAACTTTGTATAGAAAGGGGTTTAGTTATAGGTAATACATATTTTAAGAAAAAGAGGATAAGTATACACGATATGATGTAGGGCGAAATGACAGTAGTTTGTTGGATTATGTATTGGTAGATAAAAGACTGTTGAGTAGACTTCAGGATGTACATGTTTATAGAGGGGCTACAGATATATCAGATCACTTTCTAGTTGTAGCTACACTGAGAGTAAAAGGTAGATGGGATACAAGGAGAATAGAAGCATCAGGGAAGAGAGAGGTGAAGGTTTATAAACTAAAAGAGGAGGCAGTTAGGGTAAGATATAAACAGCTATTGGAGGATAGATGGGCTAATGAGAGCATAGGCAATGGGGTCGAAGAGGAATGGGGTAGGTTTAAAAATGTAGTGTTAGAGTGTTCAGCAGAAGTTTGTGGTTACAGGAAAGTGGGTGCAGGAGGGAAGAGGAGCGATTGGTGGAATGATGATGTAAAGAGAGTAGTAAGGGAGAAAAAGTTAGCATATGAGAAGTTTTTACAAAGTAGAAGTGATGCAAGGAGGGAAGAGTATATGGAGAAAAAGAGAGAGGTTAAGAGAGTGGTGAAGCAATGTAAAAAGAGAGCAAATGAGAGAGTGGGTGAGATGTTATCAACAAATTTTGTTGAAAATAAGAAAAAGTTTTGGAGTGAGATTAACAAGTTAAGGAAGCCTAGAGAACAAATGAATTTGTCAGTTAAAAATAGGAGAGGAGAGTTATTAAATGGAGAGTTAGAGGTATTGGGAAGATGGAGGGAATATTTTGAGGAATTGTTAAATGTTGATGAAGATAGGGAAGCTGTGATTTCGTGTATAGGGCAAGGAGGAATAACATCTTGTAGGAGTGAGGAAGAGCCAGTTGTGAGTGTGGGGGAAGTTCGTGAGGCAGTAGGTAAAATGAAAGGGGGTAAGGCAGCCGGGATTGATGGGATAAAGATAGAAATGTTAAAAGCAGGTGGGGATATAGTTTTGGAGTGGTTGGTGCAATTATTTAATAAATGTATGGAAAAGGGTAAGGTACCTAGGGATTGGCAGAGAGCATGCATAGTTCCTTTGTATAAAGGCAAAGGGGATAAAAGAGAGTGCAAAAAATATAGGGGGATAAGTCTGTTGAGTGTACCTGGTAAAGTGTATGGTAGAGTTATAATTGAAAGAATTAAGAGTAAGACGGAGAATAGGATAGCAGATGAACAAGGAGGCTTTAGGAAAGGTAGGGGGTGTGTGGACCAGGTGTTTACAGTGAAACATATAAGTGAACAGTATTTAGATAAGGCTAAAGAGGTCTTTGTGGCATTTATGGATTTGGAAAAGGCATATGACAGGGTGGATAGGGGGGCAATGTGGCAGATGTTGCAAGTGTATGGTGTAGGAGGTAGGTTACTGAAAGCAGTGAAGAGTTTTTACGAGGATAGTGAGGCTCAAGTTAGAGTATGTAGGAAAGAGGGAAATTTTTTCCCAGTAAAAGTAGGCCTTAGACAAGGATGTGTGATGTCACCGTGGTTGTTTAATATATTTATAGATAGGGTTGTAAGAGAAGTAAATGCGAGGGTCTTGGCAAGAGGCGTGGAGTTAAAAGATAAAGAATCACACACAAAGTGGGAGTTGTCACAGCTGCTCTTTGCTGAAGACACTGTTCTCTTGGGAGATTCTGAAGAGAAACTGCAGAGATTGGTGGATGAATTTGGTAGGGTGTGCAAAAGAATAAAATTAAAGGTGAATACAGGAAAGAGTAAGGTTATGAGGATAACAAAAAGATTAGGTGATGAAAGATTGAATATCAGATTGGAGGGAGAGAGTATGGAGGAGGTGAATGTATTCAGATATTTGGGAGTGGACGTGTCAGCGGATGGGTCTATGAAAGATGAGGTGAATCATAGAATTGATGAGGGAAAAAGAGTGAGTGGTGCACTTAGGAGTCTGTGGAGACAAAGAACTTTGTCCTTGGAGGCAAAGAGGGGAATGTATGAGAGTATAGTTTTACCAACGCTCTTATATGGGTGTGAAGCATGGGTGATGAATGTTGCAGCGAGGAGAAGGCTGGAGGCAGTGGAGATGTCATGTCTGAGGGCAATGTGTGGTGTGAATATAATGCAGAGAATTCGTAGTTTGGAAGTTAGGAGGAGGTGCGGGATTACCAAAACTGTTGTCCAGAGGGCTGAGGAAGGGTTGTTGAGGTGGTTCGGACATGTAGAGAGAATGGAGCGAAACAGAATGACTTCAAGAGTGTATCAGTCTGTAGTGGAAGGAAGGCGGGGTAGGGGTCGGCCTAGGAAAGGTTGGAGAGAGGGGGTAAAGGAGGTTTTGTGTGCGAGGGGCTTGGACTTCCAGCAGGCATGCGTGAGCGTGTTTGATAGGAGTGAATGGAGACAAATGGTTTTTAATACTTGACGTGCTGTTGGAGTGTGAGCAAAGTAACATTTATGAAGGGATTAAGGGAAACCGGCAGGCCGGACTTGAGTCCTGGAGATGGGAAGTACAGTGCCTGCACTCTGAAGGAGGGGTGTTAATGTTGCAGTTTAAAAACTGTAGTGTAAAGCACCCTTCTGGCAAGACAGTGATGGAGTGAATGATGGTGAAAGTTTTTCTTTTTCGGGCCACCCTGCCTTGGTGGGAATCGGCCAGTGTGATAATAAAAAAAAAAAAAAAAAAAAAAAAAAAAAAATAATAATAATAATAAAATGTGCATATGACACTATAGGTTCAGATGCAACACACACGAGTGTTTACGGGATCGCGTAGCATCTGATGGATAAACATCCGTCAAATGAGTTATTAAAAATAAATGAGCAAAATTCTGAAAGACTAATTTTAACCAATATTCAGCGGTTCACTAAACAGAAAAGAGGATTCCTGTGTATTTTTTTTTTCATTACCTCCGTCCATCCTTCACTTCACATATCTGACATTAACCACAACTTCCCAAAATGTTCATAAAAAATGTATGCTCACTCCTGCAATACCAGGATCTGATTCTTGGAATTTATTTAAAACTAAGGGCAAAATATTCTTAACACAAGTACTCAATATTCTTTGAAGAATGAGCTTAAACCAACGTTCCCAGAGGCCTTAATAAGTGTACAAATGAGGCAATTGAGCTCTTAAAAAATACAGAACAGTTGTACTGACATCACACAAGTTTTTGAAAGGGTGATAAGAAGCCAAATTACAAATTTTACAAAACAATAACCTGTATAAGGCAAGTCAACGTGGATTTAGAGCGCTAAATTTATGACTATTATAATTTTCAAACCATTATGGCAAAATTACGAAGACATGAAGGAAGACCAAAATCTACGTAGGTGTGGACTTGGCCAAGGCATTTGAGAAATGCGATCATGGAGAGAGAGTCCATAAAATAAGTTCAATACGTATAACAGGAAAAGTGAGAATAGAAAAAAAAAGAGTAGCAGTAAACAAAGCAAAATCTAACCTCAAGTAAAAAAAAAAAATCATTGCTTCAGGGTACGCTACTGGCGCTGTTGCTGTTTCTCTCCCTCATAGCAAACATGAAAAAAAAGCAATAGCCTGCCACATCTTCATGTCATCGTTTGGAGACGATACTACAGTAAATATGAAAGTAGCCACCGTAGATGTCAATAAAAACTTGTCGGCATATATCAGCGAAGTCTTCCAGAAGCCAATATATAATAACATGAAGTTCAGAGGTGACAAATTCCATCAGATCAGATACGGAGAGATTAAGGAACTCAAAAGGAGCACTGGATACAAAACACAGGAGGATCATCTCATAACGAAAGGAACATGAAAATGACTTGGCTATAATAATATCAGGTGTCCATAATTTAGAGAAAAAATGGCAGGGTGGATTATGAAAGCGTCTAGAGAAATTAAAAGAATAATGCCCATGGTAACACTCTTGAAATAACTTTCGTTCTCTCGTTTGTGATACAAAGATCATTTACTGTCTGCTTAGAGCCAATAAAAAATTTAAGCTACGGCAAGCCCCTCAGAGTACAGGGAATATGTTCTCTGGAGAGCAGAAGAGATATATGATAAGATTTACTGTCCATGAAGGATATTTGAGAGCTTCAAGCCACCTATAAAAGAATACTGGCCACACTCCCGATACTGTAAAAGTAGTACAGTAACCAAACACCGTTGTTACTGTCGTTCTGCAGTGTCAGGTATATGCACCAATTTCATTCGAGTGATATTCACGTCAAAATACTTAAACGCATATTGTTTCAGACGAATTGTTCGAGACGACATAATGGTAAGATACTGACTGCAGAACAGTCGGTATCTTATTGGCGTGGCACAAGAAAGACTTTTGCAGTGTGCCGCCATTTTATTGTTGAAATTACTCAAACTAGAAAGTAAAGTATATCCATTAGAGTTGCAATATGTACTTAAAATTTTAATCAGTAACTTCAAGTTAAACCTGAATGTAACACTACATACACTTGGATCAGCATCATCAAACTCCTGATTTGTCGCTTTCTCGTCATTGTCAACAATATTTAAAAAACAAAAAAAAATCAGCCTCTACGAAGATGCACCATAAAAACCCCGGAACGGGCGGGGATTGAACCCAAACCTCCAGCCCAGTGCATAAGCTACTGGCCTGGAGTTTTATGGTTCACTTGCCATGGGTTCAATTCCCGCCCGTTCCATGGTTTGCTTACAATCGTGAGTGAAGACGCGTTATCTTAAAGAATATCGTCACTGTCCACCCACCTGGCTCACCTCTCTCACTTCACAATGTCATCTCTGTTTATTTTACCACAAACTCATATAACTTATATCTATCATTTATATTCATGTACATATATGTAAAACGGAGTGTACAGGACAAATCAATTAGCTTCTCTCAGAATATTTAATAACCCGCTGGTAGCCAGCTGGGAAGCCTCAAACAGGGTGAGATACATTAATTGTAACCCCAAGTTCACAGGAATACTCAAAGTTTATAAGGCATTGTTTCCTTTTTGGTAATGAATTACATAGTGTTGAATAACTTCATTGCTCTGTGATGAGTAGAATTAAATGCTAATAAAGGGAGTTCCCGTCAATGTGTTGAGCAGATAGTTCCCCAGTAATGAAAGATTTCTCTTGCTTTGAGCTCAGTAAAGATTAATAAAGCAAATTCATTTTCTGATATTGGTACAGCTCCACAATAATTAAAGTGTTTCCTTGTTAAGTGTTGGAATACATTTTCGTAATAATAAAAGTATTTTATTGGTGTGTTTGAATAGATATTCCCAGTAATAAAAGTATTTCTTGGCTGTGAATTGGAACACAATTCCACAGGAATAAAGAGAATCCACTGCATTGCGTGGAGAATAATTCCACAGTAATAAAGATTGTTCATTGCTCTGTATGGGTGCATTGGTTGCGACATTATTAAAATTATTCCACTGAGTTGTGTAGAGTTTCAGAGTAATAAAGAACTCTGCTCTATGTTGGATTTGAATTTCACAGATATCAAAGAGCTCCACTGCTTTATATTCTAGTAGAGATTATCAAGGTAATAAAAGTATTCCAGAACTTTGCTACAGTAATAAAGATAATCCACTGTTTAGTACTCAAGTACATATTGGCACAGTTATAAAGGTGTTCCATTACTCTAGTAAGTAACTAGTGGCTTTGAGACTCGTTTAATCAGGCAAGTGTTTATACAAGTGTTTGTTCTGAGAGTATCTTCTGTGCCTCCTTTGTCTCTGTTTTGATTGTATTATATATTTTTTTATCACTGCTTTCCCTTTCGTAAAAAAATGGCTGGAACAAATGTAACTCAGCCACTTGTGTTTGCCTTTCATTTACTTAGGTATATTTTTTTAAGCTGTCGAGAGACTGCGTGTGTGTGTGTGTGTGTGTGTGTGTGTGTGTGTGTGTACTCACCTAGTTGTACTCACCTAGTTGAGGTTGCGAGGGTCGAGTCCGAGCTCCTGGCCCCGCCTCTTCACTGATCGCTACTAGGTCACTCTCCCCGAGCCGTGAGCTTTATCATACCTCTGCTTAAAGCTATGTATGGATCCTGCCTCCACTACATCGCTTCCCAAACTATTCCACTTACTGACTACTCTGTGGCTGAAGAAATACTTCCTAACATCCCTGTGATTCATCTGTGTCTTTAGCTTCCAACTGTGTCCCCTTGTTACTGTGTCCAAACTCTGGAACATCCTGTCTTTGTCCACCTTGTCAATTCCCCTCAGTATTTTGTATGTCGTTATCATGTCCCCCCTATCTCTCCTGTCCTCCAGTGTCGTCAGGTTGATTTCCCTTAACCTCTCCTCGTAGGACATACCTCTTAGCTCTGGGACTAGTCTTGTTGCAAACCTTTGCACTTTCTCTAGTTTCTTTACGTGCTTGGCTAGGTGTGGGTTCCAAACTGGTGCCGCATACTCCAATATGGGCCTAACGTATACGGTGTACAGGGTCCTGAACGATTCCTTATTAAGATGTCGGAATGCTGTTCTGAGGTTTGCTAGGCGCCCATATGCTGCAGCAGTTATTTGGTTGATGTGCGCTTCAGGAGATGTGCCTGGTGTTATACTCACCCCAAGATCTTTTTCCTTGAGTGAGGTTTGTAGTCTCTGACCCCCTAGACTGTACTCCGTCTGCGGCCTTCTTTGCCCTTCCCCAATCTTCATGACTTTGCACTTGGTGGGATTGAACTCCAGGAGCCAATTGCTGGACCAGGTCTGCAGCCTGTCCAGATCCCTTTGTAGTTCTGCCTGGTCTTCGATCGAGTGTATTCTTCTCATCAACTTCACGTCATCTGCAAACAGGGACACCTCAGAGTCTATTCCTTCCGTCATGTCGTTCACAAATACCAGAAACAGCACTGGTCCTAGGACTGACCCCTGCGGGACCCCGCTGGTCACAGGTGCCCACTCTGACACCTCGCCACGTACCATGACTCGCTGCTGTCTTCCTGACAAGTATTCCCTGATCCATTGTAGTGCCTTCCCTGTTATCCCTGCTTGGTCCTCCAGTTTTTGCACCAATCTCTTGTGGGGAACTGTGTCAAACGCCTTCTTGCAGTCCAAGAAAATGCAATCCACCCACCCCTCTCTCTCTTGTCTTACTGCTGTCACCATGTCATAGAACTCCAGTAGGTTTGTGACACAGGATTTCCCGTCCCTGAAACCATGCTGGCTGCTGTTGATGAGATCATTCCTTTCTAGGTGTTCCACCACTCTTCTCCTGATAATCTTCTCCATGATTTTGCATACTATACATGTCAGTGACACTGGTCTGTAGTTTAACGCTTCATGTCTGTCTCCTTTTTTAAAGATTGGGACTACATTTGCTGTCTTCCATGCCTCAGGCAATCTCCCTGTTTCGATAGATGTATTGAATATTGTTGTTAGGGGTACACATAGTGCCTCTGCTCCCTCTCTCAATACCCATGGGGAGATGTTATCTGGCCCCATTGCCTTTGAGGTATCTAGCTCACTCAGAAGCCTCTTCACTTCTTCCTCGGTTGTGTGCACTGTGTCCAGCACTTGGTGGTGTGCCCCACCTCTCCGTCTTTCTGGAGTCCCTTCTGTCTCCTCTGTGAACACTTCTTTGAATCTCTTGTTGAGTTCTTCACATACTTCACGGTCATTTCCTGTTGTCTCTCCTCCTTCCTTCCTTAGCCTGATTACCTGGTCCTTGACTGTTGTTTTCCTCCTGATGTGGCTGTACAACAGTTTCGGGTCAGATTTGGCTTTCGCTGCTATGTCATTTTCATATTGTCTTTGGGCCTCCCTTCTTATCTGTGCATATTCATTTCTGGCTCTACGACTGTTCTCCTTATTCTCCTGGGTCCTTTGCCTGCTATATTTCTTCCATTCCCTAGCACACTTGGTTTTTGCCTCCCTGCACCTTTGGGTAAACCATGGGCTCATCCTGGCTTTTTCATTACTCCTGTTACCCTTGGGTACAAACCTCTCCTCAGCCTCCTTGCATTTTGTTGCTACATATTCCATCATCTCATTAACTGGCTTCCCTGCCAGTTCTCTGTGTGTGTGTGTGTGTGTGAGCAGTGTGTGAGCAGTATGTGAGCAGTGTGTGAGCAGTGTGTGAGCAGTGTGTGAGCAGTGTGTGAGCAGTGTGTGTGCAGTGTGTGTGCAGTGGGTGTGCAGTGGGTGTGTGTGTGTTGTGCGTATGTGTGCATTGTGTGTATGTGTGCATTGTGTGTATGTGTGCATTGTGTGTGTGTGTGTGTGTGTGTGTGTGTGTGTGTGTGTGTGTGTGTGTGTGTGTGTGTGTGTGTGTGTGTGTGTGTGTGTCCTGAGGATCTGTGTCTGAACGACCACTGGCTTACCGGTTCTGAGTATGTGTGTTTAACCAACCACTGGCTTACCAATGCTGAGTATCTGTGTCTGAGCAACACAGGCTCTGTAAGCCAGTCGTTGCTTACATGAATTAAGCCTTTTTCAAACTATGCCACCCACAAGTCTCTATGAATGACTGCACATGAAGATTAAAGAAGACACTACACAACTCCAGACAAGGTTCCATTTCCAGATTCTTAGCCGAAAGCAACATATAAATAGCAAAAAGGCACAATACCGTTACTGGAACAATACACAAATAACCCGCGAAACGTCTACGATGGGGATGCCCGGGTGTTGTGCATGTGTCTTAATTTCATCCTGTCGGTATTATATACAATTCTTGTACTACTACTACTGCTACTACTACTACCACCTCTTCCTGCCTATATATAGCCGTCCTGCTCCACCTCTGTTAGTGTGACTTTGTCAATGATCCAAGTCGGACCGAAACGTCGTCGTAAGCTTCTCTCTTTTATGTGCGGGTTATTTGTGTAACATATAACATTTTATTGTGGCAACGTTGCCACAATAAAATGTCACATTAGTTGAATGTGTGTCCTTTTACTTAACATTGTCGGTAATTTCACCAACATTAATACATCAAGGTTGCCACCGTAGCCCCCTATACAAAAAAATGGACTTAGTTTAAAGGAATTTAACGTCAAAAATCAGCATTGCTGGCGTCTGCATGATACCCTGTGGAAATTGTGACAAGTTTTACGTTGGTGAAACTTCTAAGGACCTGAACATGAGTGTCAGTGAACACAGGAACGCCTACCAGAGAGATGACACTTACTACGCCTGTAGTATTCGCCCCAACACAAAGAATCATTAGATAAACTCCACAGCACCAAACTAAATCTCAGGGAAGCAGGCAGACTGAACTGACTGTTTTGAATCTGCTCTGATTGCCACTACTAACAGCTTCACACATAAATCAGCTCCATTCCTAGTTTCTGAAGCATTTACCAAACTTATTGTCACAGGATATCATACTGATGTTACATGATTGTAAGTACTAAAGTGGACCTAATGATCAACCAACTTTTAAACCTTGAAGTTTACTCTTGGTTAAGCATATTACTGCATGTGACATCACCTGCCCATATTAACACAAGAAACAATGCCTCAAAAGTACAAAAAGCGAATAAGAGAGCAACAAAACCAAGTGAATGATAGGCTTCATTACCAAATTTTCGAGTATAAAACAGCAAAAACCACAGTGACTCTCTATATTATTATTATAATCAAAAAGAAGCGCTAAGCCACAAGGGCTATACAGCAGTGACTCTCTATAATGAACTTGTTAGACGGCATCTTGAATATGACATCGACTCTGGATTACAAATTACATAAACATTCGAAGATATACTGAAGTGGGTAAATAGAATTACGTTGAAAATGGAATAAAATACCGACAGTTGAAGAGTAAGACACATGCAATGGTTAGGCATCTTTATTGTTGACTGAGACAGCAGGAATGTTAGTGAAGTAAAATGTAATCAGTCCATCAACAATGGAGAAAAAGTTTGGAGATAATCAGTACCTCATCCTGGAGAAGTGTTTAGCTCGTTTGTCTAGAACAATATGAAGATGAAGTATTGGAATAGAATCTTAAATGCTGCAGAAGGTAAGATGAGAAGTTCTCGATGACGTATAAGTAGCCAGGGGCCACAAGATAAGATGAGAAGTTCTCGATGACGTATAAGTAGCCAGGGCCCACAAGATAAGATGAGAAGTTCTCGATGACGTATAAGTAGCCAGGGGCCACAAGAACACCCAAGTTCAAAACATCAGTATAGAAAAAGGACACAAGTGCAACTAATGTGACATTCTATTGTGGCATCTTTTCGCTCTCCAGAAGCTTTATCAAACCGATCCTGGAGAGCGAAACGTTGCCACAACAGAATGCCAAATTAGTTGCACTAGTTTTCTTTTATCTAACATATTGTCGGTAATTCTACCAACGTTAATACAATAAAATATGATGACATAGTCAAATCACTTTTCCTTTTCTCTCTCTCAGAATACAGAGCCAATGAGGAGATCTCATTCAAACCTCTAAGATATTATTAAATGGTTTTGAAACACTGAAACACGAAGATTTATTTGAAGTGTAAAACGAGTCCATAACCCGATAAAAATGGAATGAACTTTCACTTCACTCGAACACATGTAAAAAAAACAAAAAATTAGAATTATAGAAGAGTGGAACAAACTACGTGCAGTATATCAGTGTCATAAATGGTTTTGAAACCGACAAGTTGAAGATTGAGACACTTATGCAACATATGGGAATCTTTATTAACGAAGCGTTTCGCCACACTTTGTATTGGACTGATAAAGCCACTGTGTGGCGAAACGTTTCCTTAATAAAGATTCCCATATGTTGCATAAGTGTCTCAATCTTCAGAATATCAGTGGTATACATTACTGACAAGATGATGAATTAGACATGTGCAACATCTGGGTTTCTTGCAGACGTTTCGTCATCCAGTGGCTTTATCAATACATGGACTTATAATGAAGATTGTAGAAATGTATATATCTTCCACTGTCTGTTATATTTATTTAGACAATCTATAGTACGTCTATGTAATGCATTGATAAAGCCATTGGATGGCGGAACGTCTAAAAATAAAGAGACCCAGATGTTGCACCTGTTTAATTCATCAAACTACCTGTTGAAACTCTAAGCACGAAGACAATATAGTCATTTAAGAATTAGCTGGACAAGCACTTTACAAGTATTGAATTATACTTAATCTACACTGGGGCGATAATGAAAGGGTTCCCGACGTCTGTTTAGGCTTGTTCAGGACGATTAGTTAACAAAGTCAGCCAAGTTAATAAATAGTATTAGTGATAGAAGTAGAGGGTTGTGTTAGTCACTGCAGCGTTACGCTTTCAACTGCACCACAGAATCCGGAAGTAGAGTTAATGGTAACTAGAAAAGACAGATGGGAAAAGAGGAGGTGGAGGAGTAGCAATGGTAAACAAGAACAAGCGAACTTTTGAGGAGATGAAAGGAATAAATTGATAAGGGTCAAATGACTATGTACTAGGAACACTTAGGATAGGGCAACCCAAGATGGTGACAGCAGTGATGTAGAGCCCATTACTAAACAGTAGGAGACCAAGACAGGAATATGACAACAGATCAGTGGCGGATATGATTTCTCAGGTAGCTAAATGAGCCCACAGAGTCAATGCAAAACAACTTATCATGGGAGATTTCAACCTAAAGGAAATAGACTGGGAGAATCTGAATCACATAGTGGTGGGCTAAGTAGTTGAAGGCGGTGATGGAAACTTTGTGTCAGCGTGTCAGAGACGAACGAGCAAGGATAAATCTTGTATTCACTTAAAGTGATTGATTTAGGAGACAATAAGAAAGACCCCCTCAGTGCTAGCAGTCACACAGAACTTAAGTTTGAACATCGTGTGGCAGTGAACGTGAAAACACAGATCGAGAAGAAAAGGACAAAGCAGGCTTCAAAATAGGAGATAATAATAGTATGAGGCAGTTCTTAAACGGAGTACCGTGGGAAAGGTAAGAAGATGGAAAGATAGCTACAGGAATGATTGTCAGATATAACTGGAAAGTGTTAGGAGGCAGAGGATAAAGTCTTACCAAGAGAAGCAGAAGCAGCGCAGGCAAAAACAGAGTGAGTCCATGGTTCCCCAAAGCTATACAGAGGCACGATGAAAAGAGAAGTGGACAGAAAAGCCAGAAACGATTTCCCATGGATAAGAAGAGAGGCTGAGCGCCAATCTGAGAATAGCATTACTTCGAAAGCCGAGTCCAAGTTGCTATACAGCCACAGCAGAAAGAAGACTAACAGTGAAGAACCAAGTAATAAGGATGAAAAGGATGAAATGACCAGAAAATCATTGAGGAGATGAACAGAAGGTTTAAGAAGGTATTCTCGTTGGAAACGGGGAGATTACAAGAGAGTCAAGAAGGAAGAGTGAACCAACAAGTTTGGACAATACGCATTTCGGGAAAAGAGATGAGGAAATTGACCTAGTTGGATTCCTCAAAGAAAAAGGGAACAGAGAGAATCTCTCTATGAGCTCTGAAGGAGCGAGTCGAGATCTGTGCACCACTAGCAGCAGATTTATTACTATTATTATAATCAAGGGGAAGCGCTAAACCCGTAGGATTATACAGCTCCTGGGGGTGGGATGTGGAAGGCATTAAGGCTTAATTCGGGGAACTGGAGTACAGATCCAATTCCCTAAATCAAGAGCCCCTCACCAACATCAAGGAACCTTCCGTGAGGGGAGCAGCAAATGTAGTCCTGATATTTAAGAACAGGAGACAAACAAATGACATTAAACTGCTGGCTAGTATCACTGACAAGCATAGTATGTAAACAGATGAGCAGTGGAGCACCTAGAAAGGAGAAGGTTCATTTGTAATAGCTAGCACGGTTATAGATGGTAAATTTGTTTCTATGAAAGGGTAACAAAAGTTAGGAGAAAGAGAGCGAGAGAGAGAGAGAGAGAGAGAGAGAGAGAGAGAGAGAGAGAGAGAGAGAGGTGGGTGGGTTGTATAATTTACGTATGTATGAAGGTGTCCGATACAGCATCTCACATGAGACTGGGATGAAAGCAGGAAGAGCAGGTAGAAATAAGAGGTAAACAAGTACAATGGATCAAGGCATACCAAACATGAAGGAACTAATAAGTTACTGTCCTTGAGGAGATGTTGGAATGGTCAGTACTGGCACCAGTACTGTTTCTTATGTACATATAAACCAAAACAGAAGAAACAGAATCAGAGGTGTATCCCTGGGACAATCCAGGAACGACTATAGATGCAACTGAATAAGCTTCAGGATTGCTCTAGGAAGCTATTAGAATTTAACGTAAGAAAATACAAAGTTATGAAAATCGGGGATGGGCAGGGGAAAAAGAGTACTGGCTCGGGGAACAAAGACTGCAAATCTTCCTGAAAGAGAAGGACCTCGGAGTGAGCAAAGTTCCAAGAAAATCACCCCAGGCACACTTTAGCCGAATAACGGCTGCACTAAACGCGAGACTGGCAGATTTAAGAGTGGCTCTCAGAACCTCAATAAGGAGTCATTCACGACACTATATACATGTCAGAGCCATCTTAGAATCAAGGAGTAGTAGGAACTGAGGAGAATATAAGACACAGTCAAGCTGGGCACATAACAAACGTGTGATAGAAAAGAAATACAGACACATTATGCGATGAAAGGAAACACTTCGTGAACCCAAGTTGAGCGACGTAATAAATGAAGTGGGTTCGATCCCGGGTTCACAAAGGGTGTAAGAGGAAAGAGTGGAATTGTGACCATTGTGTTTGGTGGGATATTGAGTAGGAGAGTTGGGGGTAGGGAAGAGGAAGAGAAGTAATAGAGTGGAGGGAGGGGATGAGACGGTTAGTAGAGATGAGACGGAAAGGGAGGTGGTGGAGAAGGAGAGAGAAATAATGGACCGAAAGACCATGTGCGACAGTGAAAACCCGGGGAGAGAGATGGCACGCACGTGAGTCTATGTGTACTCGCTTATTTGTGGTTGCAGGGGCGATGTGTGTGTGTGTGTGTGTGTGTGTGTGTGTGTGTGTGTGTGTGTGTGTGTGTGTGTGTGTGTGTGTGTGTGTGTGTGTATGTGTGTGTGTGTGTGTGTGTGTGCGAGAGAGAGAGAGCATGCGCGAGCACGAAATATAGATTTCCTCCCATACCTTTTAACCACAGACATCCTATCACTATTATGAAAACAGTCAAACGGCTGACTGTTAACGGCACCTTGAACAGTTGGAATACAAATGTTCTACTGCAGAGTGGCAGGATTTTATCACTTTTTATCCAATAATTCTAATTTTTCTAACCTAACATAACGCAACCTACCCTAGAAATGAGGTGTAATCGGTATGGGAAGAATTGACATAGTCGCTAGGAGGACCTGTCACTTATCTA
This sequence comes from Cherax quadricarinatus, assembly GCF_038502225.1. NCBI lineage: Eukaryota > Metazoa > Arthropoda > Malacostraca > Decapoda > Parastacidae > Cherax > Cherax quadricarinatus. The sequence goes on from NC_091341.1 coordinate 5,813,179, forward strand.
CTCTGTTCCTGATCTCTCGCTACTTCCTTCCCTTCTTACTTCGTCGTTGCTTCTAACACCCACCTGACACATGAAATAACCAAAGGTGCCACTACCCGCCAGGCACTGAGCACACATTGTACAAGGCAGCACACACTGTACAAGGCAGCACACACTGTACAAGGCAGCACACACTGTACAAGGCAGCACACATGCAGTACAAGGCAGCACACACTGTACAAGGCAGCACACACTGTACAAGGCAGCACACATGCAGTACAAGGCAGCACACACTGTACAAGGCAGCACACACTGTACAAGGCAGCACACATGCAGTACAAGGCAGCACACACTGTACAAGGCACCACACATGCAGTACAAGGCAGCACACACTATACAAGGCAGCACGCACTGTACAAGGCAACACACTGTGCAAGGCAACACACACTGTACAAGGCAGCACATACGCACGCACGCACGCACACACACACACACACACACACACACACACACACACACACACACACACACACACACACACACACGTGAAAGACATAACGGAAGGGATAGACTTAGAAGTATCCTTTGCAGATGATGTGAAGTTAGTGAGGAGAATCAAATCGGTCGAGGATCAGGCAGGACTACAAAGAGACCTGGACAGGCTACAAGCCTGGTACAGCAACTGGCTCCTCGAACATAACCCTGCCAAATGCAAAGTCATGAAGATCGGGGGAAGGGCAAAGAAGACCGCAGACACAGTATAGTCTAGGTGGCTAAAGACTGCAAACCGCACTCAAGGAAAAAGATCTTAGGGTGAGTATAATACCGAGCATATCTCCTGAGGCTCACATCAATCAGATAACTGCTGCAGCATACGGGCGCCTGGCAAACCTAGGGATAGCGTTCCGATGCCTCAGTAAGGAACCGTTCAAGACTCTATACACCATATGCGTCAGGGCCATACTGGAGTATGCAGCACCAGTTTGGAATCCTCACCTGATCAAGCACGTCAAGAAATTAGAGAAAGACAAGACTAGTTCCAGAGCTAAGAGGGTTGGTCCTACGATGAAAGGTTAAGGGAAATTGGCATGACGACACTGGAGGACAAGAGGGTCAGGGGAGGCATGATGACATAAAATACTGCGCGGAATAGACAAAGTGGACAAAGGCAGGATGTTCCAGAGATGGGACGCAGAAACAAGGGGTCTCAATTGGAAGCTGAAGACTCAGATTATTATTATTATTAAAGATTAGCCGGTATTCTCCCGGCCCGGGCCTTTTCCAAGTGGTGGCCCGGCCTTGGCTCCCTCTTTAGGGAGTGTCTGAGACCTAAGTCTCCCATGGGAGGAGGCACAAGTACCTCCTCATCTTTGGGACCAACTGTCCCCAGGCCTAGCCACAAGCTAGGCCTCTCTGGTCTGCCATCCCCGGCCCAAGGGGGCAAATGGGAATGACAGTCTTATGAGCTAAAGGCTCGGGCTCAGGCACCTACCCTACCCTAGAAGGGTTAGGCATGGTATCGATCGAAGACTCAGATGAGTCAAAGGGATGTTAGGAAGTATTTCTTCAGTCAGAGTTGTTAGGCAGTGGAATAGCATAGAAAGTGACGTAGTGGAGGCGGAAACAATACATAGTTTTAAGACGAGGTTTGATAAAGCTCATGGAGCAGGGAGAGGACCTAGTAGCAGTCAATGAAGAAGCGGGGACAGGAGCTATGAATCGACCCCTGCAAACACAAATGGGTGAGTACACACACACACACACACACACACACACACACACACACACACACACACACACACAAACGTGCTTCCTATCTGTATTCACCTACTTGTCTTTTGAGTTCCTAGACTCTACAGCTTTGAGGTGCTTGAGAATAGATGTATCAGAAAGCTTCTGTTACAGTGGGAAGGCAGAGTCAGGTCACAACCATTGGTCACTGAAGAGAAGGTAAGGACGGAGAAAGGGAGAACTTGAAGAGGGGAAAGTTTTCTCATCTCTCAAACATCCCGTTAAACTCTCTAAATGCACTCGTTATGAAGTATCATCTCACACACACACATAATTAGATGTTAGATAACTGGTTCAGAGAACCCAGAGGTTGATAAATTAAACACATTTGCAACACTTGGGTATCTTCATTGAGAAAACGTTTCGCCACTCAGTGACTTCATTAGTCCTATACAAAGAAGAATGGTGACGATCAGGAGACTGAGGTAATCAGTCCCTCGGCCAGGAGTCGATGTAATCGGTCCATCAATTTTGAAAAGAATACTGTATATGCGCAGAGTGGCTTGTATACTGTAGACAGGTGAAGTGAAGCAGTCGTAGGCGATATCACAGTGGACAAATCTACATGTGGAAGCAGATCATGCCTATAGGTGAGATAACTGAAAAATTGTAATAATGTTGGTAGAATTACCGACAATATGTTAGATAAAAGGACACAAGTGCAACTAATGTGACATTTTCTCGTGGCAACGTTTCGCTCTCCATGAGCTTCATCAAGCCGTTACAAACAGTACATGGACACAGAGGGTATATATAGGCTTAGAGTGAGGTGTAATACTAGTGGTAGTAGTAGTAGTAATACAATATGGTAGAACAGTCAACTTGCACATGAGTAAAAGGGTATAAAAGCTATTACTTGGGTAGCATAAAAACAGGTTAGACAAATATTTCTGTTAGTGGTTGGATTTGAGAAGGTCAGTTTCAGTGTTCCTCCTCTGTTATGTTCTTATGTAGTATTAGCAGCAGAGACTATGTGATGACAGGGTTTATTGTTTTGAGGAGGATTTTTGCTAATACTTTAGAGATGATGAAGCTGCCTCTATTTTGCTTGTGTTAGAAACAGCTATTAATGATTCAAGGCATTTACGTCTGCGGAAATTAGGCTCTCTGATCACTAGTCGGGCGTCGTTGAATTTCATGAGGTGACTGGTGGAATTCCGGTGTTGTACGCAGGTGTTGTTCAAGTTATCTTTCCTACATACGTTAATGTGTTCACTGAGGCGCGTTTCGAGGTTCTTAGCTGTTTCACCTACATACATCCTGTCACAGCCTCCACAAGATATAGTGTAAACTCCTGCATTGACTGGATCATGGTTGTTCGATTTTGTCCTGGTTAGATTCCTTATGGAAGTGCTGGATGCGATGGCGACTCTAGTGTTAGTTTGTGCGAGTACCTTGAAATCTTAGATTAACAACTTTGTGAATGAGGACGTCTAGAAAAGGTAGCTTATCATTCGACAGTACAGTGGAACCCAGTACGTCGGCTCATGTGCAAGGAGTGTATGCAAGAAAAATGGTAAATCAAAGGACTTTTAGAAAATGAGAGCGAAGGTCTGAATAGCAAATTGGAAGAAGATTGGAAAAAAAAAAGTTCAATTTCCTTTCGGAGGAAATTTTGAAAATTTGAAAAAAAAAAAGACAGGGAAGAGGCTGCAGAAAATGTAAATAGGACTAATATGGCTAAAGAAAGAGCCCTAAGACTGGAAGAGTGAATGAAAAATTTGAAGACGACTTTGGAGAAATGAGAGGGAAGGGTGGAAGAGGCAGAAAAAATTAATGGAAAAGTTGAAAACCCTAGAAAGGATAAAGAAGGAAAGTAACTAACAGAGTTGTTCTTTGAAGATGGGGACGCTAAGAAGGTGAGAGAGACAGAGAGAAAGAGAGAACAAGAAAATGGTGCAGAGAAAATCTAGAGGGATACGTACTGAGAGTAAGAGGTACGTCACTGTTGATCTGGATATAATTCAGGTGGTTTATGAGGGACCAGGAAGCAGGAGATGGGCGGATGAAAAACATAAGATCATATCGATCATTCGGTACATAAAAGAAAAGAGAAATCAACTGGAAAATTTTCAGTGAATCGAGAGGTTCTGCCATGGCAAACAATGACTGATAAAGCAAACTATCTTGTCACAAATATTGAAAAGAATCCTGAGAGTGTCTGCACAACACACACTATCACTGTGTACCTGAAATGGGAGAGGATGAAAACAGAGTGAACAGATGAAACAGTATGTAATAAGCTGCCGGACACAGGGAAGAAAAGAAGATGAAGAGGTAGGAGGAGGAAGCAATCAGTCTTAAGAAACTTCAGATGCACCCCATCCCCCAGCTCTCTCCTAGCAGACCCAACTCAAGGCCTGCCCCTACTTCTCCAACACTAACAGCCCATCCTTCTTCCCATCTCCATACCCTCCAGCCTCTTCCTCCCTCACCTTTACCTACAACTTCTTCACACACCAACCCAAGCACTGCCTAGCCAACTTCTGCCGCATGCACAGCAAACAGGAAAATCAAGAGACACCACACATTGATTTTATGTTTGAGACCAGTGTGATGTGAATACCATGAAGAGACTTTGGAGCACCAAGAGCATAATTCACAGATCTGAGGAGGGATTAAGGTGATTTGGCATGAAAAGTAAATAACGCTCAGTGTTTTACACAAATGAGTTGGATTATCAAACAAGATTGAGGAATTGATAAAACGAATAGAAGTAACCCTGGACAACACAGCTATCAAAGACAAAGATGTATGAAATGAAAATAGATGCCATATTTCCAGGCAGAATATCAAGTAATAAGAAAAAGACAGGAATGCGGGAGATGGAGGAGTGGTACTACTAATTAGAAATCAGTGTGGTTTTGATGAAGTGAGAAGAATAAACACATACAAGGCAAGCGATTACAGAGTATTCACAATCAAGGTTGTGGATCCCAAAGTGGAAGCTACAGTGATTTACTCGCCAGCAAGCAGATGGAGACCGACAAAGTAATGTGAAGACAACAAAACAAGGATTGATACCATTGCATAAGCAGCAAGGAAAGCTCAGAGGGCCAAAGTACATATACTTATCATAGATGATTTCAGTCACATGGAAACTGATATGGAGAATTGGGACCCATTATGGCCAAGGAGACTGGAAACATGGAGGGCTTAAATGCTGACTATGTCAGCATGTGAAGGATATGAGAAGAGAAAGAAAAAGGAGGAGATACGCCAACAAAATTGGATCTAGTAGTTACTGCAAGTACATCTGATATAGATGAAATAGAATAAGAGAGACCCCTAGGTGCTAGCTACCGTACAGAACCGACCTCCGAAAATCTTGTGGATCTAAACGTTGAGGAAACAATGGCAAGTTGAGGGCATGATAAATCAGATTTTAGAAGAGGGAACTTTGAAATGATTAGAAATTTCCTGAATGGAGTGGTGTGGAAAAGGAAACAGGATAGAAAGTCAATTAACAAAATCAGGGAGGTTCTACTTAAGCTGTAAAATGCAGGGTGGCAAGAAAAACTTCATACGCAAAAGGGGAAATTGCCAAACGTACAGAGCGTAAAAAAACGACACACAATAGTATGAGAAAAATACAGAAAATGACGGACAGATGACAAGAGAGAATAAATCAGAAAATCCAGAAACAAACATCCAAGGGTGAGGAGACAGTCTGAGCGACAGTAGCCAACCCTGATCTTAAACTATGTCACAGCAATATCAGAAGAAATATCACAATAAAGGGCCTGGATATTTGACCGTAAAATGAAGACGTGCTCGTGAAAACCGACAAGATTGTGATACGTTGAACAAACAAATTAAAGAGGTCTTCTCAGTGGAAACCCCGGCAATACGAGAGAGGCAGGAGAAAAGGATACACCGGCAGGTATTGGTCACCAAGTATACAACAGGGAAAGAGAGGAAAACTTTTGAATGAGCCCGGCACGTCAAAGACAATGATACATGACAAGGTGTCACCATGGATTCTGTGAGTGGGAGCAGAACCACTATCTGAACCACTAATTATCTACAACCGGTCAATGGACACGGATACTTGCCAGAGGTCAGAAAAACAGTGAACGTAATCCTTGTATTTAAGAAAATAGACGGAGAAAGCACTGAATTTCAGATCAGTATTACTGACATACCATGCACGGGTTAAAGGATGGCAAATCTTGTCTTACCAACTTGCTGGAGTTCAATAAGGAGAGGGGATGGGTGGGTTGCACTTTCTTGGACTACAAGAAGATATTAATACTGTACTTCACAAGAGACTGAGGCAAAAACTTGAGGTGTACAGAGTAACGAAAGGGAACGTAATATGGTGGCTTAAAGAGTACTTCTGAGGAAAGAAACAGACTGATTATAAGAGAAGAGATTTCGCAATGGGGATATCAATACCAATAAACTAAAGGTTATGAAAATTGACGAAGGGCCAGAAGACCAGACAAGGAGTAGAGAGTCGGGGGACAGAGGTTACAAAACTCATTCAAAGAGAAGAATGTTCAGGTGAGCACAGTGTCAGGCTTACCACCGGAGGCACTAATCATCCGAATAACCTCTGCAGGCAATAATCGTTTGGCAAATCCATGAGCAGCCTTCTGGAATGTCAACCAAAATTCATCCAAGCCCCTTTATACATCATATGCCTATCCCATCTTAAGAGTATACAGTACCGGCATATAATGCACCTGAAAAAGCGTGTTAAGAAACTAAAAAAAATGTACAAGTACGCAACGAGACTAGTTCCCGAGGTAACGGGCATAAGCAATGAGAAGCTAACGGAATTTATCCTTAAGATATTGGAGAACAGAAGAACTAGGGAAGACATGATAATGATATAGAAAAGACCCTTAAAGAGGTGGTACTCAGGGACACAGTTTAAAGTAAATAATGGAGATGATTCACGAGGATATCAGGGTGAGCAGTAAGTGGTGGAGGTAATCTCTACCACTCCTCTTCTAAGAAGGGATAGATGTAGGGTCCATTTATTGTTTTAAGTGTAGGTACGACAGATACTAGGAGGCAAAGAGAAAATAAGTTCGGCAAGCGGCAAGCTGAGAGACGAAGCCTAGCTCTAAGACCCCCCCCCCCACCTTAGTAACCACATGTGATTAAACACACACACACACACACACTATAAATATATATATATATATATTTATATATATATATATATATATATATATATATATATATATATATATATATATATATGTATGTGTGTGTGTGTGTGTGTGTGTGTGTGTGTGTGTGTGTGTGTGTGTGTGGTGTGTCGTGCCGAATAGGCAGAACTTGCGATCTTGGCTTAAATAACAACGCTCATCTTGCCATATAGAACAAGTGAAAATTTGTGTATGCAATTATTATTATTATAATCAAAAAAGAAGCGCTAAGCCTGTGTATGCAATAATTTCGCCAAAATCATTCTGAACCTAACGAAAAAAATATATTTCAATGTGTTTGTTTAGTATTAAATTATTGTAAACAAATCTAAAATATATTTAGTTGGGTTAGGCTAAAATAAATTGCGCTTGTTATAATAAGGTTAGGTAAGTTTTCTAAGATTCTTTTGGTGCAAAATTAAAATTTTTTTTTACATTAACAATAATGAAAAAAAAAATATATCTTTAAACTTATAAGATAAAATTTTAGAAAATACTTAATTTAAAATGAGTTCTTGCTAATTGACCAGTTTTACGTATTCGGCACGATATATATATATATATATATATATATATATATATATATATATATATATATATATATATATATATATATATATATATATGTATATATGCAAACAACCGCAGACAGGCGATGTTAAATATGCAAGACAAGCCATGGGGAGTGGAAATCTTTAGCTCAAGTACTTTCACACTTCTCAGTGCGTCATCAGGAGCTATGCAATGTTGCAAGTCTGCAACTGAAGGGTGATTGGAAGTTTTCTCAGAATAGCGCAGAATGAGCCTGTCACCACTTTTCTCTCTTAGAATGTGGCCAGCGGTCAGAATCGCACCCACCACTGCCATACCCCATCCCCCCATATGGGGTAAGAGGGGTTAAGAAGTTAAGAATTATGAAATTAGAAGATATTACCGTCCGCCCCAAGCTTTTTCTAACCGTTCAGAACAGGTCCTGTGACTTGAGAAAATACGTTTCTCAGTGGATATTATAAATATGGATTGCTATTATTCTCTGTAACCTATTTAATTAATAAAAGAAGTTAAATGGAAGTGCTCTTTGTCCGTTTAAATGTCCTGTTTCCGAATGTTTTCAGAGGTCATGAGACGTATCCTTTATATTGTCTGCTATTCTTTTCAGTATCGATTATTATGCCTTACTTGGGATTCTTCTATAACATTCCAATAATATTTCTATGACCCAGATTTCTACTTCTAATATCCTTTAACCCACTACCTTTGTAATTAGGTAATCTTGTAAATGTGTGTTGCAATCTCAGCTAAACGCGTTATATAACCATACATCAATTGGCGTAGCATGCTACGCCAATTGATGTGTGTGTGTGTGTGTGTGTGTGTGTGTGTGTGTGTGTGTGTGTGTGTGTGTGTGTGTGTGTGTGTGTGTGTATATACTCACCTAGTTGAGGTTGCAGGGGTCGAGTCCAAGCTCCTTTGTGTGTGTGTGTGTGTGTGTGTGTGTGTGTGTGTGTGTGTGTGTACTCATCTAGTTGAGGTTGCAGGGGTCGAGTCCAAGCTCCTTTGTGTGTGTGTGTGTGTGTGTGTGTGTGTGTGTGTGTGTGTGTGTGTGTGTGCGGGCGTGCGTGTGTGTGTGTGTGTGTGTGTGTCTGTGTGCGTGCGTGTGTGTGTGTGTGTGCGCGTGTGTGTGTGCGTGCGTGTGCGTGTGTGTGTATGCGTGTGTGCGTGCGTGTGTGTGTGTGCGTGTGTGTGTGTGTGTGTGTGTGTGTGTGTGTGTGTGTGTGTGTGTGTACTCACCTAGTTGAGGTTGCAGGAGTCGAGTCCAAGCTCCTTTGTGTGTGTGTGTGTGTATGTGTGTGACATTCACATAAGCGGGCCAGTTCAGAAACTTATCATAGTTTCAAAATAGCCAGAAATTAATATACAAATGAAATTAAATTTTTGTGAGGAAATATTAGATAAGAACAAGCTGGAATCAGACCTTTCATTCAGATATATAAAAAGGAAAGTAAATCATTGATTCAAAATACCAAGAATCACGGACGACAACAAAATTACGGACGGTAGATACCAAATAGAAGGTTTCAAAATGTATTTGCCAAGGAAAATATTTTAAATGTAAGCAAATCTGAATCCCAGGCAGATAACGGAGATGAAAGATTTAGGGATAATGCAATAATAAAAAAAATGCTGCTGGACGTTGACAAAAAAAAGAAAAAAAAAACCTTTAGAACCAGACGAAATTCCCTATTAGTATTGAAAAAATTTTGTAAAAGAACTGAGTTATCCATGTTGGAATTTTTATAGGATTTCACTGCATTAAGGTAAGCAGATAGACAAACGAAGATCATACACTGTCAGTATTTTAAAAAGTTGATAGAGAAGATCCTAGTTGTTGGCCTAATTGTTGCAAAAATATTGGCCAAAACTATTAGAGAAAACTGCATAAAATACATGAAGAGAAATCGACTACTAACTGGAAAAAATGATCCATTGCAGCAGTGACAAAATAAATAAATAAATAGAAAATAGATTAAAAGATTGTATTTATTTTGATCATAAGAAATATTTTTATAAAATTCCTTACGAGAGATTAACATTGAAACTACATAACATAACGTAAAATATATGACAGCCTATTACAAGGGATAAGACACTTTCTGTTTAAGAAGGACAATCAGTGGTAAAATATCCTCTTAAGATGTCAACATTGTGGTGCCACAAGGTTCTCTATTTACACTATTAATATTATTATATGCAAATGAATCGCCACAAAGAATAATAAGCTATATGATTATGTTTGCAGATGAAAAAACTTTGTAAAACAATAAATGTGTGTTTAAATTTCGATTAGATGACTAGGATAAATTAAGTAAATGAAGCAACAAGTGAATGATTGATTTTAATGTGTATAAATGTAGGGTAATAGGAATGAAAGAAAGAAACTAGGCCGCGAAGAATGTCGATTGTGGGACAAAAATTTAAGTATGAGAGTGCGAGAGTGATTGCGATTTTGGGACTATTAAAAAATCACCCGTAGATCACATAAAAAAAATGCGAGAAACTAATATGCTACGCCGGCAAAATGTGAAATAGCTTTTGAGTACAAAAATGGAGAAATGCTAAAAAAAAAAAAAAAAAAAATTGCCTTTACATAACTTATGCAAAAATTGGAATGTGCGGCTATGTGATGCTCACGCCTAAATAAAAATATGTAGATTAGAGCAATAAAAAAGGGATTATACCAGATGAAAAACAGTGTCGATGCCCGTGGTGGCTGAGACGAGGAAAAGAGGAAAAGGTTGTAACAGAAAATGGAAGAATAAATTTAGATATTAAAAGATTTTCAACAGGGTTGTACAGAAAGAAAAAAATGTCTGAAGTGGAAGAATATTTTCTTTTTGGAAAATAGTGTTGGAACAATGAAAAATAATGGAAGAGGTATTAAATGTTACTATCTGACGACGTACTATGTAAATACTGGACACTATATCTATAATACGTAGCTACGTAGCTAGAACTAGGCAGCTGTGCGCATGGAGAAGAAACACTTTACGCTCAGTTCATATTTCCTCAAATAATTATATACAGGAATCCCCGGACAACGAACTAGTATCACGACCATCCTTACCATGCACTGTTTCTCATATAGTTATGATAAATAATGAGACACCAGCTCAGTCTCGTACCAAAAACAGTAGACGTTTGCATCTGAACGTCTCCTCTTCTTCCTCGTTACCAGATGCACTGCGTTCTGCTCTAATATTAAGTTAAAAATGCAGAAAGCATAAAAAGGCACAATACCGTGACTGGAACAATACACAAATAACCCGCACATAGGAGAATGAAACTTGTGGCAACTTTTCGGTGTGACTTCAACCGTGTCCAGTTAATAGTACAAGTTGGACCGAAACGTCGTCATGTACGGGTTTTATGTGTATAGTCAAAAATACGTTGTAATAGATTTAGGTAGCCTAACTTATGCTAAATTAACTTAACCTAATAAAAAAAACACGTTTTGGAGACAATTTGGAAAATTTTCAAAAACTAATGATGAACAAAACGTCACAGTTAACGTTAGAAAAAACTACATAGCGTTTTCTCAGCAGATAACCAGGAGGTAGAGGGTTGGATGTTCAGTCATCCGGAGTCTCCACTTTACTCCCATGTATTTCAACGCACTCTCAGGGACGCCCATATACTCGCACATACTCTCATGTCTTTACATTGCTCCCATTTATTTTCACTTAGTCCCGTGTATTCTCATGGGCTCCCATGTACTCGCATGAGCTCCCATGTACTCTCACGTGGTGCCACATAATTAAACAAAAACTGTCATTCGCTGCTGTAAGAGCCTGCACAACAAACTACAAAATATAGAGAGGCTGATGCTCATCTTGCAGAGGCTGGAAGTAGTGCTACAGAGAGGCTGGTGGCGGTGCTACAGAGAGGCTGGTGGGGGTGCTACAGAGAGGCTGGTGGCGGTGCTACAGAGAGGCTGGTGGGGGTGCTACAGAGAGGCTGGTGGCGGTGCTACAGAGAGGCTGGTGGGGGTGCTACAGAGAGGCTGGTGGGGGTGCTACAGAGAGGCTGGTGGGGGTGCTACAGAGAGGCTGGTGGGGGTGCTACAGAGAGGCTGGTGGCGGTGCTACAGAGAGGCTGGTGGCGGTGCTACAGAGAGGCTGGTGGGGGTGGTACAGAGAGGCTGGTGGCGGTGCTACAGAGAGGCAGGTGGGGGTGCTACAGAGAGGCTGGCGGAGGTGATACAGAGAGGCTGGTGGAGGTGCTACAGAGAGGCTGGTGGCGGTGCTACAGAGAGGCTGGTGGAGGTGCTACAGAGAGGCTGGTGGCGGTGCTACAGAGAGGCTGGTGGCGGTGCTACAGAGAGGCTGGTGGGGTGCTACAGAGCGGCGGGGGGGGGTGCTACAGAGAGGCTGGTGGGGGTGCTACAGAGAGGCTGGTGGAGGTGCTACAGAGAGGCTGGTGGAGGTGCTACAGAGAGGCTGGTGGCGGTGCTACAGAGAGGCTGGTGCTACAGAGAGGCTGGTGGCGGTGCTACAGAGAGGCTGGTGGGGGTGCTACAGAGAGGCTGGTGGGGGTGGTACAGAGAGGCTGGTGGGGGTGCTACAGAGAGGCTGGTGGCGGTGCTACAGAGAGGCTGGTGGGTGGTACAGAGGCTGGTGGCGGTACTACAGAGAGGCAGTGGCGGTGCTACAGAGAGGCTGGTGGGGTGTGCTACAGAGAGGCTGGTGGCGGTGCTACAGACTGGTGGGGCTGCTACAGAGAGCAGGTGGGGGTGCTACAGAGAGGCTGGTGGCGGTGCTACAGAGAGGCTGGTGGGGGTGCTACAGAGTGGCTGGTGGGGGTGCTACATAGAGGCTGGTGTGCTACAGAGGGGTGGCGGTGCTACAGAGAGGCTTGTGGCGGTGCTACAGAGAGTCTGGTGGGGGTGGCTACAGAGAGGCTGGTGGGGGTGCTACAGAGAGGCTGGCTGTGCTACAGAGAGGCTGGTGGCGGTGCTACAGAGAGGCTTGTGGCGGTGCTACAGAGAGGCTGGTGGCGGTGCTACAGAGAGGCTGGCTGGTGGCGGTGCTACAGAGAGTGCTACAGAGGCTGGTGGGGTGGTACAGAGAGGCTGGTGGGGGTGCTACAGAGAGGCTGGTGGGGGTGCTACAGAGAGGCTGGTGGCGGTGCTACAGAGAGGCTGGTGGGGGTGCTACAGAGAGGCTGGTGGGGGTGCTACAGAGAGGCTGGTGGGGGTGCTACAGAGAGGCTGGTGGGGGTGCTACAGAGAGGCTGGTGGCGGTGCTACAGAGAGGCTGGTGGCGGTGCTACAGAGAGGCTGGTGGGGGTGCTACAGAGAGGCTGGTGGGGGTGGTACAGAGAGGCTGGTGGGGGTGGTACAGAGAGGCTGGTGGCGGTGCTACAGAGAGGCTGGTGGGGGTGCTACAGAGAGGCTGGCGGAGGTGCTACAGAGAGGCTGGTGGCGGTGCTACAGAGAGGCTGGTCGCGGTGCTACAGAGAGGCTGGTGGCGGTGCTACAGAGAGGCTGGTGGCGGTGCTACAGAGAGGCTGGTGGGGGTGCTACAGAGAGGCTGGTGGGGGTGCTACAGAGAGGCTGGTGGCGGTGGTACAGAGAGGCTGGTGGGGGTGGTACAGAGAGGCTGGTGGCGGTGCTACAGAGAGGCTGGTGGCGGTGCTACAGAGAGGCTGGTGGCGGTGCTACAGAGTGGCTGGTGGCGGTGCTACAGAGAGGCTGGTGGCGGTGCTACAGAGACGGTGCTACAGAGAGGCTGGTGGCGGTGCTACAGAGAGGCTGGTGGCGGTGCTACAGAGAGGCTGGTGGCGGTGCTACAGAGAGGCTGGTGGCGGTGCTACAGAGAGGCTGGTGGCGGTGCTACAGAGAGGCTGGTGGCGGTGCTACAGAGAGGCTGGTGGCGGTGCTACAGAGAGGCTGGTGGCGGTGCTACAGAGAGGCTGGTGGGGGTGCTACAGAGAGGCTGGTGATAATGTTGCAGAGAGGCTGGTAGTAGTGCTACAGAGAATTTTGTGGCGGTGGTACAGAAAGGCTGGTGGGGGCGCTATAGAAAGGCTGAGGGGGTGCTACAGAGAGGCTAGTGGCTTTGCTACACAGAGGCTGGCGGCGGTGCTACAGAGAGGCTGGTGGCGGTGCTACAGAGAGGCTGGTGGCGGTACTACAGAGGCTGATGGCGGTACTACAGAGGCTGATGGCGGTACTACAGAGGCTGATGGCGGTACTACAGAGGCTGATGGCGGTACTACATAGAGGCTAGTGGCAATGCTACAGAAAGGCTGGTGGGGGTGCTATAGAGGTCCTGGTGGCGTTGCTACAGAGGCTGGTGGCGGTATTACAGAGAGGCTAGTGGTGGTGCTACGGAGAGGCTAGTGGTGGTGCTACAGAGAGGCTGGTGACAATGCTCTAGAAAGGCTGGTGGGGGTGCTACAGAGAGGCTGGTGGCAATGTTACAGAAAGGCTGTTGGGGTGCTACACAGAGACTGGTGGCGGTGGTACAGAGAGGCTGGTGGGGGTGCTACAGAGAGGCTGGTGGTAATGTTGCAGAGATGCTGGTAGTAGTGCTACAGAGAATTTTGTGGCGGTGGTAGAGAAAGACTAGTGGGGGTGCTACAGAAAGGCTGAGGGGGTGCTACAGAGAGGATGGTGGCGGAGCTACAGAGAGGCTAGTGGCTTTGCTACACAGAGGCTGGTGGCGGTGCTACGGAGACGCTAGTGGTGGTGCTACAGAGAGGCTGGTGACAATGCCAGAGAAAGGCTGGTGCGGGTGCTACAGAGAGGCTAGTGGCGGTGCTACAGAGAGGCTGGTGGGGGTGCTACAGAGAGGCTGGTGGCGGTGCTACAGAGAGGTTGGTAGGGGTGCTACAGAGAGGCTGGTGGGGGTTCTACAGAGAGGCTGGCGGCGGTACTACGGAGAGGCTAGTGGCGGTGGTACAGAGAGGCTGGTGGCAATGTTACAGAAAGGCTGGTGGGGGTGCTACAGAGAGGCAGGTGGCGGTGGTACAGAGAGGCTGGTAGGGGTGCTACAGAGCGGCTGGTGGGGTGCTACAGAAAGGCTTGTGGGGGTTCTACACAGAGGCTGGAGGCGGTGCTACAGAGGCTGGTGGCGGTACTACAGAGAGGCTAGTGGCGGTGGTACAGAGAGGCTGGTGGCGGTGCTACAGAGGAGCTGGTGACAGTGCTGGAGCGAGGCTGGTGGCGGTGCTACAGAGAGACTGGTGGGGCTGCTACAGAGAGACAGGTGGGGGTGCTACAGAGAGGCTGGTGGTGGTGGTACAGAGAGGCTGGTGGCGGTGCTACAGAGAGACTGGTGGGGCTGCTACAGAGAGACAGGTGGGGGTGCTACAGAGAGGCTGGTGGTGGTGGTACAGAGAGGCTGGTGGCGGTGGTACAGAGAGGCTGATGTGGGTACTAGAGAGAGGCTGGTGGCGGTGGTACAGAGAGGCTTGTGGGGGTGCTACAGAGAGGCTGAGGGTGCTAAAGAGAGGCTGGGGGGTGTTACAGAGATTCTGACGGCAGTGCTACAGAGAGGCTGGTGGCGGTGCTACAGAGGTTAGTTGCGGTACTACAGAGAGGCTGGTTGCGGTGCTACAGAGAGGCTGGTGGCGGTGCTACAGAGGCTGGTGGCGGTGCTACAGAGAGGCTGGTGGCAGTGCTACAAAGAGGCTGCTGGCGGTGCTACAGAGAGGCTGGTGGCGGTGCTATAGAGAGGCTGGTGGCGGTGCTACAGAGAGGTTGGTGGCAGTGCTACAGAGAGGCTGGTGGGGGTGCTACAGAGAGGCTGGTGGCAGTGCTACAGAGAGGCTGGTGGCAGTGCTACAGAGGCGCTGGTGGCGGTGCTACAGAGAGGCTGGTGGCGGTGCTACAGAGAGCCTGGTGGAGGTGCTACAGAGAGGCTGGTGGCGGTGCTACAGAGAGGCTGGTGGCAGTGCTACAGAGTGACTGGTGGCAGTGCTACAGAGAGGCTGGTGGCAGTGCTACAGAGAGACTGGTGGCGGTGCTACAGAGACTGGTGGCGGTGCTACAGAGAGACTGGTGGCGGTGCTACAGAGAGGCTGGTGGCAGTGCTACAGAGAGGCTGGTGGCGGTGCTACAGAGAGACTGGTGGCGGTGCTACAGAGATACTGGTGGCGTTGCTACAGAGAGACTGGTGGCAGTGCTACAGAGAGGCTGGTGGCTACAGAGAGTGTGCTACAGAGAGGCTGGTGGCGGTGCTACAGAGAGGCTGGTGGGGGTGGTACAGAGAGGCTGGTGGCGGTGCTACAGAGAGGCTGGTGGCGGTGCTAAAGAGAGGCTGGTGGGGGTGCTACAGAGAGGCTGGTGGGGGTGGTACAGAGAGGCTGGTGGGGGTGGTACAGAGAGGCTGGTGGGGGTGGTACAGAGAGGCTGGTGGCGGTGCTACAGAGAGGCTGGTGGGGGTGCTACAGAGAGGCTGGTGGCGGTGCTACAGAGAGGCTGGTGGCGGTGCTACAGAGAGGCTGGTGGCGGTGCTACAGAGAGGCTGGTGGCGGTGCTACAGAGAGGCTGGTGGCGGTGCTACAGAGAGGCTGGTGGCGGTGCTACAGAGTGACTGGTGGCAGTGCAACAGAGAGGCTCGTGGCAGTGCTACAGAGTGACTGGTGGCAGTGCTACAGAGAGGCTGGTGGCAGTGCTACAGAGTGACTGGTGGCGGTGCTACAGAGAGGCTGATGGCGGTGCTACAGAGAGGCTGGTGGCAGTGCTACAGAGAGGCTGGTGGCGGTGCTACAGAGAGGCTGGTGGCAGTGCTACAGAGGCGCTGGTGGCGGTGCTACAGAGAGGCTGGTGGCGGTGCTACAGAGAGACTGTTGGCGGTGCTACAGAAATACTGGTAGTGTTGCTACAGAGAGACTGGTGGCGGTACTACAGAGGCTGGTGGCAGTGCTACAGAGAGGCTGGTGGCAGTGCTACAGAGAGGCTGGTGGCAGTGCTACAGAGAGGCTGGTGGCAGTGCTACAGAGAGGCTGGTGGCGGTGCTACAGAGAGGCTGGTGGCGGTGCTACAGAGAGGCTGGTGGCGGTGCTACAGAGAGGCTGGTGGCGGTGCTACAGAGAGGCTGGTGGCAGTGCTACAGAGAGGCTGGTGGCGGTGCTACAGAGAGGCTGGTGGCGGTGCTACAGAGAGGCTGGTGGCGGTGCTACAGAGAGGCTGGTGGCGGTGCTACAGAGAGGCTGGTGGCGGTGCTACAGAGAGGCTGGTGGGGGTGCTACAGAGAGGCTACAGAGAGGCTGTGGGGGTGCTACAGAGAGGCTGGTGGTAGTGCTACAAAGAGGCTGGTGGCGGTGCTACAGAGAGGCTGGTGGCGGTGCTGGTGGGGGTGCTACAGAGAGGCTGGTGGCGGTGCTACAGAGAGGCTAGTGGCTTTGCTACACAGAGGCTGGCGGCGGTGCTACAGAGAGGCTGGTGGCGGTGCTACAGAGAGGCTAGTGGCTTTGCTACACAGAGGCTGGCGGCGGTGCTACAGAGAGGCTGGTGGCGGTACTACAGAGGCTGATGGCGGTACTACAGAGGCTGATGGCGGTACTACATAGAGGCTAGTGGCAATGCTACAGAAAGGCTGGTGGGGGTGCTATAGTGGTGCTGGTGGCGTTGCTACAGAGGCTGGTGGCGGTATTACAGAGAGGCTAGTGGTGGTGCTACAGAGAGGCTAGTGGTGGTGCTACAGAGAGGCTGGTGGTGGTGCTACAGAGAGGCTGGTGACAATGCTAGAGAAAGGCTGTTGGGGTGCTACAGAGAGGCTAGTGGTGGTGCTACAGAGAGGCTGGTGGAAGTGCTACAGAGAGGCTGGTGGTAATGTTGCAGAAATGCTGGTAGTAGTGCTACAGAGAATTTTGTGGCGGTGGTACAGAAAGACTAGTGGGGGTGCTACAGAAAGGCTGAGGGGGTGCTACAGAGAGGATGGTGGTGGTGCTACAGAGAGGCTAGTGGCTTTGCTACACAGAGGCTGGTGGCGGTGCTACGGAGACGCTAGTGGTGGTGCTACAGAGAGGCTGGTGACAATGCCAGAGAAAGGCTGGTGCGGGTGCTACAGAGAGGCTAGTGGCGGTGCTACAGAGAGGCTGGTGGGGGTGCTACAGAGAGGCTGGTGGCGGTGCTACAGAGAGGTTGGTAGGGGTGCTACAGAGAGGCTGGTGGGGGTTCTACAGAGAGGCTGGCGGCGGTACTACGGAGAGGCTAGTGGCGGTGCTACAGAGAGGCTGATGGCAATGTTACAGAAAGGCTGGTGGGGGTGCTACAGAGAGGCAGGTGGCGGTGGTACAGAGAGGCTGGTAGGGGTGCTACAGAGCGGCTGGTGGGGTGCTACAGAAAGGCTTGTGGGGGTTCTACACAGAGGCTGGAGGCGGTGCTACAGAGGGGCTAGTGGCGGTGGTACAGAGAGGCTGGTGGCGGTGGTACAGAGAGGCTTGTGGGGGTGCTACAGAGGAGCTGGTGACAGTGCTGGAGAGAGGCTGGTGGCGGTGCTACAGAGAGTCTGGTGGGGCTGCTACAGAGAGACAGGTGGGGGTACTACAGAGAGGCTTGGGGCGGTTCTACTGAGAGGCTTGTGGCGGTGCTACAGAGAGACTGGTGGGGCTGCTACAGAGAGACAGGTGGGGGTGCTACAGAGAGGCTGGTGGTGGTGGTACAGAGAGGCTGGTGGCGGTGGTACAGAGAGGCTGATGTGGGTACTACAGAGAGGCTGGTGGCGGTGCTACAGAGAGGCTTGTGGGGGTGCTACAGAGAGGCTGAGGGTGCTAAAGAGAGGCTGGGGGTGTTACAGAGATTCTGACGGCAGTGCTACAGAGAGGCTGGTGGCGGTGCTACAGAGGTTAGTGGCGGTACTACAGAGAGGCTGGTGGCGGTGCTACAGAGGCTGGTGGCGGTGCTACAGAGGCTGGTGGCGGTGCTACAAAGAGGCTGGTGGCAGTGCTACAAAGAGGCTGGTGGCGGTGCTACAGAGAGGCTGGTGGCGGTGCTACAGAGAGGCTGGCGGCGGTGCTACAGAGAGGCTGGTGGCAGTGCTACAGAGAGGCTGGCAGGTGGGGGTGCTACAGAGAGGCTGGTGCAGTGCTACAGAGAGGCTGGTGGCAGTGCTACAGAGAGGCTGGTGGCGGTGCTACAGAGAGGCTGGTGGCGGTGCTACAGAGAGGCTGGTGGAGGTTCTACAGAGAGGCTGGTGGCGGTGCTACCGAGAGGCTGTGCTACAGAGGCTGGTGGCTGTGCTACAGAGAGGCTGGTGGCGGTGCTACAGAGAGGCTGGTGGCGGTGCTACAGAGACTGGTGGCGGTGCTACAGAGAGACTGGTGGCGGTGCTACAGAGAGGCTGGTGGCAGTGCTACAGAGAGGCTGGTGGCGGTGCTACAGAGAGACTGGTGGCGGTGCTACAGAGATACTGGTGGCGTTGCTACAGAGAGACTGGTGGCAGTGCTACAGAGAGGCTGGTGGCAGTGCTACAGAGAGGCTGGTGGCGGTGCTACAGAGAGGCTGGTGGGGGTGCTACAGAGAGGCTGGTGGGGGTGCTACAGAGAGGCTGGTGGCGGTGCTACAGAGAGGCTGGTGGCGGTGCTACAGAGAGGCTGGTGGGGGTGCTACAGAGAGGCTGGTGGGGGTGCTACAGAGAGGCTGGCGGAGGTGCTACAGAGAGGCTGGTGGCGGTGCTACAGAGAGGCTGGTCGCGGTGCTACAGAGAGGCTGAGGGGGTGCGACACAGAGGCTGGTGGCGGTGCTACAGAGAGGCTGGTGGCGGTGCTACAGAGAGGCTGGTGGCGGTGCTACAGAGAGGCTGGTGGCGGTGCTACAGAGAGGCTGGTGGCGGTGCTACAGAGAGGCTGGTGGCGGTGCTACAGAGGCTGGTGGCAGTACAGAGAGGCTCGTGTGCTACAGAGGCTGGTGGCAGTGCTACAGAGAGGCTGGTGGCAGTGCTACAGAGGCTGGTGGCGGTGCTACAGAGAGGCTGGTGGAGGTGCTACAGAGAGGCTGGTGGCAGTGCTACAGAGAGGCTGGTGGCGGTGCTACAGAGAGGCTGGTGGCAGTGCTACAGAGGCGCTGGTGGCGGTGCTACAGAGAGGCTGGTGGCGGTGCTACAGAGAGACTGGTGGCGGTGCTACAGAGAGACTGGTGGCAGTGCTACAGAGAGGCTGGTGGCAGTGCTACAGAGAGGCTGGTGGCAGTGCTACAGAGAGGCTGGTGGCAGTGCTACAGAGAGGCTGGTGGCGGTGCTACAGAGAGGCTGGTGGCGGTGCTACAGAGAGGCTGGTGGCGGTGCTACAGAGAGGCTGGTGGCGGTGCTACAGAGAGGCTGGTGGCAGTGCTACAGAGAGGCTGGTGGCAGTGTTACAGAGAGGCTGATGGCGGTGCTACAGAGGCGCTGGTGACGGTGCTACAGAGAGGCTGGTGGCGGTGCTACAGAGAGACTGGTGGCGGTGCTACAGAGACTGGTGGCGGTGCTACAGAGAGACTGGTGGCAGTGCTACAGAGAGGCTGGTGGCAGTGCTACAGAGAGGCTGGTGGCAGTGCTACAGAGAGGCTGGTGGCAGTGCTACAGAGAGGCTGGTGGCAGTGCTACAGAGAGGCTGGTGGCAGTGCTACAGAGAGGCTGGTGGCAGTGCTACAGAGAGGCTGGTGGCAGTGCTACAGAGAGGCTGGTGGCAGTGCTACAGAGAGGCTGGTGGCGGTGCTACAGAGAGGCTGGTGGCGGTGCTACAGAGAGGCTGGTGGCGGTGCTACAGAGAGGCTGGTGGCGGTGCTACAGAGAGACTGGTGGCGGTGCTACAGAGAGACTGGTGGCGGTGCTACAGAGAGACTGGTGGCGGTGCTACAGAGAGACTGGTGGCGGTGCTACAGAGAGACTGGTGGCGGTGCTACAGAGAGGCTGGTGGCGGTGCTACAGAGAGGCTGGTGGCGGTGCTACAGAGAGACTGGTGGCGGTGCTACAGAGATACTGGTGGCGTTGCTACAGAGAGACTGGTGGCAGTGCTACAGAGAGGCTGGTGGCGGTGCTACAGAGAGGCTGGTGGCAGTGCTACAGAGAGGCTGGTGGCAGTGCTACAGAGAGGCTGGTGGCGGTGCTACAGAGAGGCTGGTGGCGGTGCTACAGAGAGGCTGGTGGAGGTGCTACAGAGAGGCTGGTGGCGGTGCTACAGAGAGACTGGTGGCGGTGCTACAGAGATACTGGTGGCGGTGCTACAGAGATACTGGTGGCGTTGCTACAGAGAGACTGGTGGCAGTGCTACAGAGAGGCTGGTGGCAGTGCTACAGAGAGGCTGGTGGCGGTGCTACAGAGAGGCTGGTGGCAGTGCTACAGAGTGACTGGTGGCAGTGCTACAGAGAGGCTGGTGGCAGTGCTACAGAGAGGCTGGTGGCGGTGCTACAGAGAGGCTGGTGGCAGTGCTACAGAGAGGCTGGTGGCAGTGCTACAGAGTGACTGGTGGCAGTGCTACAGAGAGGCTGGTGGCGGTGCTACAGAGAGGCTGGTGGCAGTGCTACAGCTACAGAGAGGCTGGTGGCAGTGCTACAGAGGCTGGAGGCTGGTGGCAGTGCTACAGAGAGGCTGGTGGCGGTGCTACAGAGAGGCTGGTGGCGGTGCTACAGAGAGGCTGGTGGCGGTGCTACAGAGAGGCTGGTGGCAGTGCTACAGAGAGGCTGGTGGCGGTGCTACAGAGAGACTGGTGGCGGTGCTACAGAGAGACTGGTGGCAGTGCTACAGAGAGGCTGGTGGCAGTGCCACAGAGAGGCTGGAGGCGGTGCTACAGAGGTTAGTGGCGGTACTACAGAGAGGCTGGTGGCGGTGCTACAGAGAGGCTGGTGGCAGTGCTACAGAGAGGCTGGTGGCGGTGCTACAGAGAGGCTGGTGGCAGTGCTACAGAGAGGCTGGTGGCGGTGCTACAGAGAGGCTGGTGGCAGTGCTACAGAGAGGCTTGCGGTAGTGCTACAGAGAGGCTGGTGGCGGTGCTACAGAGAGGCTGGTGGCGGTGCTACAGAGAGGCTGGTGGCAGTGCTACAGAGAGACTGGTGGCAGTGCTACAGAGAGGCTGGTGGCAGTGCTACAGAGAGGCTGGTGGCAGTGCTACAGAGAGGCTGGTGGCAGTGCTACAGAGGCGCTGGTGGCGGTGCTACAGAGAGGCTGGTGGCGGTGCTACAGAGAGGCTGGTGGAGGTGCTACAGAGAGGCTGGTGGCGGTGCTACAGAGAGGCTGGTGGCAGTGCTACAGAGAGGCTGGTGGCAGTGCTACAGAGAGGCTGGTGGCAGTGCTACAGAGAGACTGGTGGCGGTGCTACAGAGAGACTGGTGGCGGTGCTACAGAGAGACTGGTGGCAGTGCTACAGAGAGGCTGGTGGCAGTGCTACAGAGAGGCTGGTGGCGGTGCTACAGAGAGACTGGTGGCGGTGCTACAGAGATACTGGTGGCGTTGCTACAGAGAGACTGGTGGCAGTGCTACAGAGAGGCTGGTGGCAGTGCTACAGAGAGGCTGGTGGCGGTGCTACAGAGAGGCTGGTGGCAGTGCTACAGAGAGGCTGGTGGCAGTGCTACAGAGAGGCTGGTGGCGGTGCTACAGAGAGGCTGGTGGCGGTGCTACAGAGAGGCTGGTGGCAGTGCTACAGAGAGGCTGGTGGCGGTGCTACAGAGAGGCTGGTGGCGGTGCTACAGAGAGGCTGGTGGCAGTGCTACAGAGAGGCTGGTGGCGGTGCTACAGAGAGGCTGGTGGCAGTGCTACAGAGAGGCTGGTGGCGGTGCTACAGAGAGGCTGGTGGCGGTGCTACAGAGAGGCTGGTGGCGGTGCTACAGAGAGGCTGGTGGCGGTGCTACAGAGAGGCTGGTGGCGGTGCTACAGAGAGGCTGGTGGGGGTGCTACAGAGAGGCTGGTGGCGGTGCTACAGAGAGGCTGGTGGCGGTGCTACAGAGAGGCTGGTGGGGGTGGTACAGAGAGGCTGGTGGCAGTGCTACAGAGAGGCTGGTGGCGGTGCTACAGAGAGGCTGGTGGCGGTGCTACAGAGTGGCTGGTGGGGGTGCTACAGAGAGGCTGGTGGCGGCGCTACAGAGAGGCTGGTGGCGGTGCTACAGAGAGGCTGGTGGAGGTTCTACAGAGAGGCTGGTGGCGGTGCTACAGAGAGGCTGGTGGAGGTTCTACAGAGAGGCTGGTGGCGGTGCTACAGAGAGGCTGGTGGAGGTGCTACAGAGAGGCTGGTGGCGGTGCTACAGAGAGGCTGGTGGCGGTGCTACAGAGAGGC
The DNA here is from genome assembly GCF_038502225.1 of Cherax quadricarinatus. Taxonomy (NCBI): domain Eukaryota; kingdom Metazoa; phylum Arthropoda; class Malacostraca; order Decapoda; family Parastacidae; genus Cherax; species Cherax quadricarinatus. The sequence continues at coordinate 5,835,864 of NC_091341.1, forward strand.
TGGTGGCGGTGCTACAGAGAGGCTGGTGGCGGTGCTACAGAGAGGCTGATGGCGGTGCTGCAGAGAGGCTGATGGCGGTGCTACAGAGAGGCTGGTGGCGGTGCTACAGAGAGGCTGGCTGGTGCTACAGAGAGTCTGGTGGCGGTGCTACAGAGAGGCTGGTGGCAGTGCTACAGAGAGGCTGGTGGCAGTGCTACAGAGAGGCTGGTGGCAGTGCTACAGAGAGGCTGGTGGCAGTGCTACAGAGAGGCTGGTGGCAGTGCTACAGAGAGACTGGTGGCAGTGCTACAGAGAGGCTGGTGGCAGTGCTACAGAGAGGCTGGTGGCAGTGCTACAGAGAGGCTGGTGGCGGTGCTACAGAGAGGCTGGTGGCAGTGCTACAGAGAGGCTGGTGGCGGTGCTACAGAGAGGCTGGTGGCGGTGCTACAGAGAGGCTGGTGGCGGTGCTACAGAGAGGCTGGTGGCGGTGCTACAGAGAGGCTGGTGGCGGTGCTACAGAGAGGCTAGTGGCGGTGCTACAGAGAGGCTGGTGGTAAGAGACTGTGCTGCTCGATGGTAAGATGTCAGGAGCTGGCAGAGAACTTAAGGTGTCTGCTCAGGCTGTATGTCTCAAGGGCTTGTGCAGACTGTACTCAGAGGCTTCAGTGCTACGAGCTGTGGTCCGAAGCTATGGTGCTACAAGGCTGTGGTCACAGGGCTGGTGTGCTCAGGAGGCTGTCGGTGCTACAGAAGGCTGTGCGTGCTCAAGAGCTGTGGCGTCTACCTGTGCTCCTGTCCAAGCTGCAGTCTACAAGAGCTGTCTGACAGAAGTGAGCAGGAGTCTTGTCTACAGAGCTGTTGCATCTACGAGACTTCGGTGTACAAGAGCTGTGCGTTACGAAGCTGTGCAGTTGTCAGAGCTGCTGTCGTCCTACAGAACTGTGGCGTCCAAGGCTTGTCCAGAGAGCTTATTACGAGACTGTTGCTACAGAGAACTGGTGGAGCAAGAATGTGCATAAGCTGGTGGGGTCTACAGGAGCTCTGTTACAGAGGCTGGTATGTCAGGTGAGTTAGTGTTGCAAAGGCCTTTGATGCTAAGAGCTGTGGTCTACAAGGCTTGCTAGGAGGCTTGCCTCAGAACTTGGCTGCACATGGTCAGCACAAGAGCTTCTCTACAGTTCGCAGATGTCTCTCAGACTGGGTGCCGAGAGCTGGTTGGTGCTCGAAGCTGGGTCTCAAGAGCTTGCGTCCAGAGAGCTGTCTGCCCAGCTTATACAGAGATTGCGGTGCGAATTCGTGCACGTACTGGGCCAAGAGGCTGTCAGTCTAACAAGGTTGAGTGAAAGCTGCGGTTAGAGAGGCTGGGGTGACAGAGAAGATACAGGCTCAGCGAGGTGGCAGAGACTGTGGCGTGCTCAGAGAGGTGGCAGTCAAAGCTGGGGCGCAAGAGAAATGTGGGGCCAGAGAACTGTGTCACAGAGAGACTGCGGCGGTGCTCAAGAGAGACTCGTGCACGAGAACTGAGTGCAAGAGCTTCGTGCACAGAGAGGCATGGTGTACAGAGACTGTGCAAGCAGAGACTTGCAGGAGAAGCTGTGCAACGAGAGGCATCGTGCACGAGAGGGTACATGTCACAGAGAGCTTGTAGGGAGAAAAGCTGGTCATGGTCAGAAGGCCGTAGCAGACACAAACTATGGTAGAAGCTGGTGGGCCTGAGACTTCTACAAAGAGGCGAAGACAAGTTGGCAGAGAGGTGTGAGCACAGAGAGGATGGTGCAGACTAAGAGATGGAGGCGTGCTAGAGATGGGCAGGCCTACAAAGACTTGCCTTGCCTACACAGAGCTTGTGCAATCACACAACTGTCACTGCTGGAGCTTCATGGCTACAGAGTGGTGAGTCTCAGATGATTCTCAAAGCTTTGTCACTCGAAGGTGTATGGCGTGCACAGAGAGACTGAGGAAGCAGAGGGCTGGTGAGGTTCTACAGAGAGCTGGCAGTGCAAGAGAACTGGTAGGTCTACAGAAGGCTTGCATGCACAGAGAGGCTGGTGGGGTGCAAGGACTGGTGGCAGTGCAAGAGAGGCTGGTGGCGTGTACAGAGAGTCAGGTAGCTGTGCGCAGAGAGGCTGGTAGGTGCACAGAGGACTGATGCACAGAGACTCAGGAGACTGTGGCGTCCAGATGTGCAGTCAAGTTTGCGTGTACAGAGGGCTGGCGGGCACAGAGAGCTGGTACCAGAGCTGGTGGGACAGAGAGGCTGGGTGCACAGAGAGGCTGGGAGCACAGAGAGGCTGTGGTGCTCGAGAGGCTGGTGGCGCAGAGAGGCTGGCGGTGTCAGAGAGATGGTGCGGTGCTCAGAGAGCTGGTGGGTTAAGAGAACTGGTGTGCTACAGAGAGGCTGCAAGAACTGTGGCAAGAGCTGGTGGGACAGAGAGGCTGGAGAGAGCAAGAGGTGGGGCATGCTCAGAGAGGCTGGTGGTCACAGAGAGGCTGGTGGGTGCACAGAGAGGCTGGTGGCACAGAGAGGCTGGTGGGGCAAGAGAGGCTGGCGAAGGAAAGACATTATATATATAGGCGGAGAGTGAGATGTGACGCACGTGACCTGAGGAATGTCATAAGAACATAAGAATGGAGGAACACTGTAGAAGGCCTACTGGCCCATGCGAGGCAGGTCCTTATCAAAACAACCTCTGCCATCTTGGTCCATACATCCATCTTGGTCCATATATCCTACCATCCACACATCTCTGCTTCACCTTCTGCTTGAGCTCTCTTCCCACCTTCCATTTGTGCTATCCTTAAATGGTTTGTCTTCTGAATCGATTCTTTCCTAACATTCCGCCTCTCCTCTTTTTTCACTCCTGTTGATTATAAGTTTGCTTTTCACCTTTTGTTAGCATTGGCTTAAGCCGGTAGGAGACTTGGACCTGCCTCGCAAGGGCCAGTAGGCCTGCTGCAGTGTTCCTTCTTTCTTATGTTCGTATGTACATGGCAAGTAAGAGAGAAGAAAGATAAATGGGAGACTGCTGAGAACTATGCACTACTATTATCCAGACTGAGGACTATTGTGTATTAGGTGTATGAGTCAAAGATAATAAAAGAAAGCAGAAGTCTCTCTCCCTCTCCTCCAGCCACTGACAGTATGAAAACAAGGGGTAAATAAGACGGTATGCAGGTGATAAACTGATTATTATTATAATCAAGGGGGAGCACTAAACCCTTAGGATTATGTAGCGCCTGTGGGGGGGGGATGTGGAAGGTATTCAGGCTTAATTCAGGGAACTGGAGCACAGATCCAATTCCCTAGATCAAGAGCCCCTCACCAGCATCAAGGAACTTTCTTTGAGAGGATAAACTGATAAATTGCTAAAATGTCATAATCCTGGTATTGTGTCTTTTTTTGCATATTGTTGTTTACTAGTCTTGTTGCAAACCTTTGCACTTTCTCTAATTTCTTGACGTGCTTGACTAGGTGTGGATTCCAAACTGGTGCTGCATACTCTAGTATGGGCCTGACGTAAATGGTATACAGAGTCTTGAACGATTCCTTGCTGAGGTATCGGAACGCTATTGTATTATTGTATTATTATTGTATTACCATTGCATTACCATGAAAGTTGGTGAAAATAACAAACTATACAGCAAAATACTTTGATAATCATCGTAGAGATGGAAGTGGATGGAAAATACGGGTTTCAACCTGTTCTTCTGGATAAGAACCTGTTCTTCTGGATAAGAACCTGTTCTTCTGGATAAGAACTTGTTCTTCTGGATAAGAACCTGTTCTTCTGGATAAGAACCTGTTCTTCTGGATAAGAACCTGTTCTTCTGGATAAGAACTTGTTCTTCTGGATAAGAACCTGTTCTTCTGGATAAGAACCTGTTCTTCTGGATAAGAACCTGTTCTTCTGGATAAGAACCTGTTCTTCTAGATAAGAACCTGTTCTTCTGGATAAGAACCTGTTCTTCTGGATAAGAACCTGTTCTTCTGGATAAGAACCTGTTCTTCTGGATAAGAACTTGTTCTTCTGGATAAGAACCTGTTCTGGATAAGAACCTGTTCTGGATAAGAACCTGTTCTTCTGGATAAGAACTTGTTCTTCTGGATAAGAACTTGTTCTTCTGGATAAGAACTTGTTCTTCTGGATAAGAACTTGTTCTTCTGGATAAGAACTTGTTCTTCTGGATAAGAACTTGTTCTTCTGGATAAGAACCTGTTCTTCTGGATAAGAACCTGTTCTTCTGGATAAGAACCTGTTCTTCTGGATAAGAACCTGTTCTTCTGGATAAGAACTTGTTCTTCTGGATAAGAACTTGTTCTTCTGGATAAGAACTTGTTCTTCTGGATAAGAACCTGTTCTTCTGGATAAGAACCTGTTCTTCTGGATAAGAACCTGTTCTTCTGGATAAGAACTTGTTCTTCTGGATAAGAACTTGTTCTTCTGGATAAGAACTTGTTCTTCTGGATAAGAACCTGTTCTTCTGGATAAGAACATGTTCTTCTGGATAAGAACCTGTTCTTCTGGATAAGAACATGTTCTTCTGGATAAGAACCTGTTCTTCTGGATAAGAACCTGTTCTTCTGGATAAGAACCTGTTCTTCTGGATAAGAACCTGTTCTTCTGGATAAGAACCTGTTCTTCTGGATAAGAACCTGTTCTTCTGGATAAGAACTTGTTCTTCTGGATAAGAACCTGTTCTTCTGGATAAGAACCTGTTCTTCTGGATAAGAACCTGTTCTTCTGGATAAGAACCTGTTCTTCTGGATAAGAACCTGTTCTTCTGGATAAGAACCTGTTCTTCTGGATAAGAACTTGTTCTTCTGGATAAGAACCTGTTCTTCTGGATAAGAACATGTTCTTCTGGATAAGAACCTGTTCTTCTGGATAAGAACCTGTTCTTCTGGATAAGAACCTGTTCTTCTGGATAAGAACCTGTTCTTCTGGATAAGAACTTGTTCTTCTGGATAAGAACCTGTTCTCCAAAATTAGAACAACTTTTTCTTCTATATTTAAAAAAATGTTCTTTTAAATTAGAAAAACGTTCTTTTAATTTAGGAAAACGTTCTTTTAAATTAGAAAAAAATTCTTTTAAATTAGAAAAACGTTCTTTTAAATTATAAAAACGTTTTTTAAATGATAAAAACGTTCTTTTAAATAAGAAAAGCGTTCTTCTAAATTTGAATAATTTGATCTTTTAAATTAGAATAATTTGATCCTCTAAATTAGAATAACATGTTCTGAATTAGAATTCGTTCTAGATTAGAACAACCTATTCATCTAAATTAGAACAAATTTTTCTTCTAAATTATAACTTGTTCTTCTAAATTATAACTTGTTCTTCTAAATTATAACTTGTTCTTCTAAATTATAACTTGTTCTTCTACATAAGTTCTGTCACTTTCTTAACTACTCGCTTAAATTCAGTGTCACTCACATCACCGTCACTCACAGCTGTGTAACTCGCAGCTCTGTAACTCACAGCTCTGTAACTCGCAGCTCTGTAACTCACAGCTCTGTAACTCGCAGCTCTGTAACTCGCAGCTCTGTAACTCACAGCTGTGTAACTCGCAGCTCTCTAACTCGCAGCTCTCTAACTCACAGCTCTCTAACTCACAGCTCTCTAACTCACAGCTCTCTAACTCACAGCTCTCTAACTCACAGCTCTCTAACTCACAGCTCTCTAACTCACAGCTCTCTAACTCACAGCTCTCTAACTCGCAGCTCTCTAACTCGCAGCTCTCTAACTCACAGCTTTCTAACTCACAGCTCTCTAACTCACAGCTCTCTAACTCACAGCTCTCTAACTCGCAGCTCTCTAACTCGCAGCTCTCTAACTCGCAGCTCTCTAACTCGCAGCTCTCTAACTCACAGCTCTCTAACTCACAGCTCTCTAACTCACATCTCTAACTCACATCTCTAACTCACAGCTCTGTAACTCACAGCTCTGTAACTCACAGCTCTATAACTCACAGCTTTGTCACTCATAGCACTGTGTCGACCAGTGCTTCAACTTGTGGTTTCCTCCATGTCTGCTATGACTATAACAACAGTGTCTACCAGTGTAATAACTGTGTTGGCTCAGTGTCAGCTGCTCGTCCTGGTGCAGCTGGTAGACAACCATCAACAATCTGCCTCCATCAGATTACCTCATATGTTCTCTGTACGACGTTCTTACTGGCTTCACTCTGTATATTTCTAAAAAAATTAATAACATTTTATTAAATATGTTTTCGGGTTTCTTATCTCCCCTTTCACATATATATATATATATATATATATATATATATATATATATATATATATATATATATATATATATATATATATATATATAATGTCGTGCAGAATAGGTAAAACTGGTCAATTAGCAAGAACTCATTTAAGATTAAGTCCTTTCTAAAATTTTCTCTTATACGTTTAAAGATATTTTTTTCATTTATGTTAATGAAAAATTAGTAATTTTGTACCAAAAGAACCTTAGAAAACTTTTCTAACTTTATAACAAGTGCAATTTAATTTAGCTAAATCCAACTAAATATATTTTAGATATGTTTGCAATAGTAGTATAAAAAATGTAGCGTTAAATATAAGTTTGCAATAATTTAATAATAAAAAACACAGCGAAGCTATTTTTTTCGTTATATTCAGAATGATTTATTCGGTAAGAAGAGCGTTGCTATTTAAGCGAAAATTGCAAGTTCGGCACGACGTGTAATTCTTTCCTTTGTTACCTTCCTCTATCCTAACTTTTTATCTTCGTCTCTCCTAGTTTCACATCAGTTCCCTTCTTCCACCTCTTTCCCCTCTCATCCCTTCCTCTCCTCTTACTACGTCATTCTTGCCATGTTCATTAAGATTTGAGCTCATGGATACAGATTTTTTTTGGGGGGGAGGGAGAGCTGGAGACACACATGAACCCGTTATTGTAGAGGGGATACCTCCTCTAGGGTCTGGAGACATGCATGAAGACGTTCTTGTAGAGAGGATACCTCCTCTAGGGTCTGGAGACATGCATGAAGACGTTCTTGTAGAGGGGATACCTCCTCTAGGGTCTGGAGACATGCATGAAGACGTTCTTGTAGAGAGGATACCTCCTCTAGGGTCTGGATACATGCATGAAGACGTTCTTGTAGAGGGGATACCTCCTCTAGGGTCTGGAGACATGCATGAAGACGTTCTTGTGGAGAGGATACCTCCTCTAGGGTCTGGAGACACACATGAAGACGTTCTTGTAGAGAGGATACCTCCTCTAGGGTCTGGAGACACACATGAAGACGTTCTTGTAAAGAGGATACCTCCTCTAGGGTCTGGAGACACACATGAAGACGTTCTTGTAGAGAGGATACCTCCTCTAGGGTCTGGAGACACACATGAAGACGTTCTTGTAAAGAGGATACCTCCTCTAGGGTCTGGAGACACACATGAAGACGTTCTTGTAGAGAGGATACCTCCTCTAGGGTTTGGAGACACACACGAAGACGTTCTTGTAGAGAGGATACCTCCTCTAGGGTCTGGAGACACACATGAAGACGTTCTTGTAGAGAGGATACCTCCTCTAGGGTCTGGAGACACACACGAAGACGTTCTTGTAGAGAGGATACCTCCTCTAGGGTCTGGAGACACACATGAAGACGTTCTTGTGGAGAGGATACCTCCTCTAGGGTCTGGAGACACACATGAAGACGTTCTTGTGGAGAGAATACCTCCTTCAAGGGCTGGCAAAAAATGAAAACGTGAGTTTGTTCACGAACAGTGGATACTTCCTCCAGGGACTGGAAGCATGTGTTATGTTGTTCATGAACAGTGGATACCTACTCCAGTTACTGGAGACACGTGGTAGGTAGTTCATGAACAATGGATACCTACTCTGCCTCAGCCCAGATTGAGTTTTTGTCATGTTTTTGTGTACCTGGAAGATAGTCTGTCCTAAACTGCTTCCTCTGGGAGGACATATTTTATACCTATGGTATAAAATATGTCCTCCCAGGTATAGGTATATTTTATACCTATGGTATAAATTTTTTTTATTTTGTTTATTTAAATGTACTTATATATAACTGCTCGTTAATAAATACCTTATTGCGATTACTGATAATTACCTAATTGCATTTATCTAATTACCCATTTTAATTACCTAGACGCTCTATCCTGTTCGTAATTACAGTAATAGAAGCTCAAGTTCGTAAAATCCAGACTTCTATTATCAGTTCAGTTTTAAAATTCACAATTACTTTGACGCTAATTCCTATCTAATGCAATTAAAGAAATTTAACAATGTAATGTTTTTACCAATATATCCGTTCTGCACTAGTGTGTGTGTGTGTGTGTGTGTGTGTGTGTATAGAGAAAAAAATTTAATTAAAATAAGTGCGATCGTCTCTTCGTTTCTTTTTTTTTTATAATTTATATAACTATTATAATAAGTCAGTGAACTGGACAAACAATTTCTCTCTCTCTTTTACTGTAGTAAGTTCCTTCAAGTGTTGAACTACAGGTGTTAGACCTGTAGGTTACAGTACCGTCCCTACCTCCCTCTTTCAATGCTGACACATCGTTTAAAAGTACGCTGTATGAATTCATTTATTAAAAAAGTTACATTACGATCTACGATCTTGTATTATTTAGAAATAGTAACGAAGAAGTCAGATACACTGAGTGTGGTTGCAGTTTTCTAAGGTTAAGACTCTTTCGTAAGCTTGATGTCTGATTAATAATTTTAATGGGATTATTTCCCATGGCAATACCTTTCCACCATAACACAACCTCCATCACATACCCACTAATTTCCCTATCTCCCTCCCTTCATCTCTCTCTCCTTAACTCCATTCGTCCGTTCCTCCCTTTCTTCCTCCATCCCTCCCTCCTACCACTCATTCCAACGTGATATTCCCTATTAAAAACCACAGCTAAAAAATGTTGACAAAGTGCAGTTATGAGCAGCTGGGGCCTGCGGTTCCCTCCAGGACCAGATGGGGGTGGAGGAGGTGGGGAGAGACGAGGATGTGATGGGGGAAGAGGAGGTGAAGATGAGGGGGAGAGAGAGAGAGAGAGAGAGAGAGAGAGAGGAAGGGACGTGTGAGTATCACATGACAAGACAGAAAAGGAGATTACTAATTCACTTAAGGTTTTCATTTTTTTTAACCTTCCTGTGACCTTTTTTTTTTTAAGTTCTGATGATTCTTTTCCGCTGTTGGCAACCTTCAGGCTCTCATAGTCATGATCTATTTTCTCTTTCACTCGCCCTTTCATTTCAAAATTTGCTACTCTTTCCGCTGTGTGCAGACAACCTGTGTTCGTTAATGTTTTCTTATCGTAAACCTCATTTTCAAAATTATTCCCTATGTCCATGGACATAAATTACTGGGAGCGCCTATAGTCTTAGTAGAATTGTTCTCCTGAACACATAGGCGGCTGATACACATCGTAATATCCACTTGGAAGACACTTGAGGGATTGATCCCAAACCTGCACACTGAAATTACATATGAAAACTAGAAGCGTGGCAGACTATACAAGAGGCGTGGCAGACTGTACAAAACAAGAGGCGTGGCAGACTGTACAAAATGAGAGGCGTGGCAGACTGTACAAAACACCTCCAATGAAAAGAAGGGAAACGATTAGAACAGAGAGAGAGAACTCAATAAGTACTAAGGAACCACGACTCTTCAGCAGCCTCCCTTCATGCGTGAAGGAGATTACCAACAAACTTCTTGGTGTCAAGAGGAAACTCGACAGATTCTTCAAATCAGTTGTTCGTGATCATCCGGGTTGTGGTGAATACGTTAGACAGCAGGCGGCGGGTACTATTTGCCTAATTGATCAGGCCAGCAATCAGGAAGCCTGGTCTAGGACCGGGCCGCAGGGGCGGTGGTCTCCGAGTAAGCACCAGTGGAATAGATGAACACGTTTCCTTTACCCTTGTGCCGATTCCTAGGTATCAGCCCTAACTTGTTGGTCGCGTCACGGGAAGGGAGAGGCAGGAGGTATATTTATTAGTAGACGTTTGATAAAACTGTGCTTTAAAATAAGCTGAAATAGGATAACAGATCTTTGCATATTAAATTAACAGCGTAAACAAATCCATAGGATTCATACAGCGTCTGAGAAATGGGAGACACTCAGGTTTGTTCCATAGATTGCGGGACGCAATGTTAACTAAGAGGGAACTATCATCTAACCTGTTCTCCATTTCCGGGCATTTAAAATTTATAGAACTTTCAACGTTATTTTCGGTTAGGTTACGTTAGGTTACCTTACGTTACCTTTAGTTAGGGTTATGTTAATTAACGTATATTAACCTATATTTATAAATAAATAATCGAGGGAAGTATTGACAACTCTCGGACGTGTATTTCATCACGAACGGTAAAAAAAAAAGTTGGAGGATGAGCTGCATCAGGTTGTCCTTACAAACTTAAAAAAATAAAATTGGCCTAAATCGACACTAATTTCAGTCACTAAAAATTAATGGAGACTGGGTATTATAGCTAAATTTGAATTTGGAAAAGCATTCTATTAATAAATTTACCAATTAATTCTATTGAACAAGTCATTACTACTACTTCCAATTTGATATCTCTACCTGGAGGGTCTTCCGGGGGTCAACAACCCCTCGCGGTGGATCAGGGCCTGATAAACCAGGCTGTTACTGCCAGCCGCACGCAACACAGCGTACGAACCAAGGATTCCTATTTTCTTTTTCTCTTTTGTAGTCGTAGATGGACTGTGATTTTCTTTTTTGGTCGCTACTGGACGGCTCGCCGTACTTTTACTCATTATATGATATAGGTCAGCGAGGCTCCGTGACCCGCCATCTATTATGCATCCTCCGACTAATGACAGAGCCCTCCGTGGCTTGGGACACATAAGCCAAGCTCTACTGTATTTATTCGCATTGCGTTGCGTAGAATTTTGTAGGATCCCGGACACACAGTTCAACGCCTCGTAACAAAGACAGCACCTAAGTTTACTTTTGGAACAATGGGTTGCAATTCTGATGACTACGACACAGGTACCTGGAGTTTAACTGGAGAGAGTTCCGGGGGTCAACGCCCCCGCGGCCCGGTCTGTGACCAGGCCTCCTGGTGGATCAGAGCATGATCAACCAGGCTGTTACTGCTGGCTGCACGCAAACCAACGTACGAGCCACAGCCCGGCTGATCAGGAACCGACTTTAGGTGCTTTTCCAGTGTCAGCTTGAAGACTGCCAGGGGTCTGTTGGTAATCCCCCTTATGTATGCTGGGAGGCAGTTGAACAGTCTCGGGCCCCTGACACTTATTGTATGGTCTCTTAACGTGCTAGTGACACCCCTGCTTTTCATTGGGGGGATGTTGCATCGTCTGCCAAGTCTTTTGCTTTCGTAGTGAGTGATTTTCGTGTGCAAGTTCGGTACTAGTCCCTCTAGGATTTTCCAGGTGCATATAATCATGTATCTCTCCTGCCTGCGTTCCAGGGAATACAGGTTTAGGAACCTCAAGCGCTCCCAGTAATTGAGGTGTTTCATCTCCGTTATGCGCGCCGTGAAGGTTCTCTGTACATTTTCTAGGTCAGCAATTTCACCTGCCTTGAAAGGTGCTGTTAGTGTGCAGCAATATTCCAGCCTAGATAGAACAAGTGACCTGAAGAGTGTCATCATGGGCTTGGCATCCCTAGTTTTGAAGGTTCTTATTATCCATCCTGTCATTTTTCTAGCAGATGCGATTGATACGATGTTATGGTCCTTGAAGGTGAGATCCTCCGACATGATCACTCCCAGGTCTTTGACGTTGGTGTTTCGCTCTATTTTGTGGCCAGAATTTGTTTTGTACTCTGATGAAGATTTAATTTCCTCGTGTTTACCATATCTGAGTAATTGAAATTTCTCATCGTTGAACTTCATATTGTTTTCTGCAGCCCACTGAAAGATTTGGTTGATGTCCGCCTGGAGCCTTGCAGTGTCTGCAATGGAAGACACTGTCATGCAGATTCGGGTGTCATCTGCAAAGGAAGACACGGTGCTGTGGCTGACATCCTTGTCTATGTCAGATATGAGGATGAGGAACAAGATGGGAGCGAGTACTGTGCCTTGTGGAACAGAGTTTTTCACCGTAGCTGCCTCGGACTTTACTCTGTTGACTACTACTCTGTGTGTTCTGTTAGTGAGGAAATTATAGATCCATCGACCGACTTTTCCTGTTATTCCTTTAGCACGCATTTTGTGCGCTATTGCGCCATGGTCACACTTGTCGAAGGCTTTTGCCAAGTCTGTATATATTACAGCTGCATTCTTTTTGTCTTGTCGTAGTGATCCAATAGTTGAGACAGGCAGGAGCGACCTGTTCTAAACCCATGTTGCCCTGGGTTGTGTAATTGATGGGTTTCTAGATGGGTGGCGATCTTGCTTCTTAGGACCCTTTCAAAGATTTTTATGATATGGGATGCTAGTGCTATCGGTCTGTAGTTCTTTGCTGTTGCTTTACTGCCCCTTTTGTGGAGTGGGGCTATGTCTGTTGTTTTTAGTAACTGTGGGACGACCCCCGTGTCCATGCTCCTTCTCCATAGGATGGTAAAGGCTCGTGATAGGGGCTTCTTGCAGTTCTTGATGAACACGGAGTTCCATGAGTCTGGCCCTGGGGCAGTGCATGGGCATGTCATTTATCGTCTGTTCGAAGTCATTTGGCGTCAGGATAACATCAGATAGGCTTGTGTTAACCAAATTCTGTGGCTCTCTCATCAGAAATTAATTTTGATCTTCGACTCTCAGTCTGGTTAGCGGCTTGCTAAAACCTGAGTCATACTGGGACTTGAGTAGCTCACTCATTTCCTTGCTGTCATCTGTGTAGGACCCATCTTGTTTAAGTAAGGGCCCAATACTGGACGTTGTTCTCGACTTTGATTTGGCATAGGAGAAGAAATACTTTGGGTTTCTTTCGATTTCATTTATGGCTTTTAGTTCTTCCCGCGATTCCTGACTCCTATAAGATTCCTTTAGCTTAAGTTCGATGTTTGGTATTTCTCTGACCAGTGTCTTCCTACGCATTTCAGATATATTGACCTCTTTTAGCCGCTCTGTTATTCTTTTCCGTCGCCTGTAAAGGGAGCGCCTGTCTCTTTCTATTTTACATCTACTCCTCCTTTTTCTTAGAGGAATAAGCCTTGTGCATACATCAAGTGCCACCAAGTTAATCTGTTCTAGGCATAAGTTGGGGTCTGTGTTGCTTAGTATATCTTCCCAGCTTATATCAGTTAGGACTTGGTTTACTTGGTCCCACTTTATGTTTTTGTTGTTGAAGTTGAATTTGGTGAATGCTCCCTCGTGACTAATCTCATTATGTCGGTCTGGGGCTCCGCGCATACATGTCTGAACCTCAATTATGTTGTGATCTGAGTATATTGTCTTTGATATGGTGACATTTCTTATCAGATCATCATTGTTAGTGAAGATGAGGTCTAGTGTATTCTCCAGTCTAGTAGGCTCTATTATTTGCTGGTTTAAATTGAATTGTGTACAGAGATTTAAAAGCTCGTGTGAGTGTGAGTTTTCATCAGAGCTGCCTCTTGGTGTTATTACTGCAACAATATTATTTGCTATATTCCTCCATTTTAGGTGCCTTAAGTTGAAATCCCCCAGGAGCAAGATGTTGGGTGCAGGAGCTGGAAGATTTTCCAGACAGTGGTCAATTTTTAACAGCTGTTCATGGAATTGCTGGGATGTTGCATCCGGAGGCTTGTAGACTACCACAATGACTAGTTCTCGATCTTTACTGGATTATTATTATTATTATAATCTAAACCCGTAGGAGCGCCCAGGGGAGGGGGGATGTGGAAGGCATTCACTGCTGGAGCACAGATCCAATTCCTTAAATCAAGAGCCCCTCACCAACATCAAGGACCCTTCCATGAGGGGTACATCATTTGAGGCATTAAGCAGTTCTGTGCAAACAAGTGACTCTGCAATGTACAGGCCAACCCCCCCCCCTTTTGCCTGTTCACTCTGTCACATCTGTATAGGTTGTAACCTGGGATCCATATTTCGTTGTCCAAGTGATCCTTTATGTGGGTCTCAGTGAAAGCCGCGAACATTGCCTTTGCCTCTGCAAGCAGTCCACGGATGAAAGGTATTTTGTTGTTTGTTGCTGGCTTTAGACCCTGTATATTTGCAAAGAAGAATGTCATCGGAATGGTGGTATTGTTGGTACTGGGGGGGGGGGGGATTTTTTTCCGGCATTAGTATCTGTATCTGTTGGTTTGGAGTGGAGGCCATCGACTGTGGTTCCACTCCAGGAATGACTGGATTTGGTGTACGATTTCTGCCATTTCCTGCCAGATTTTTTTCCTTCCTGGCTAAAGACTGATTTTCAGTTACTGTTCTTTGCTGTGACTCCCATCTTGCAACACACTGCTTTACCCGACCAGTATCGTAGTACTCTGCCTTGTGTTGGAAATTGTTGTGTACTGCTTGTGATATTAGTTACTTTCAGCCTTCACATCCAATATGAAGGTGCTCTTTACCGGATTATATATAATTCAGTGCGGGTTCTGCAGCCATTCGCCTGTTTGTATTGTTCTTTTCTAATTACTGCGTAATTCTGATGCAGGAAATCCTTAGCAATAAAATCGTGTCGTTTAACTCTGGCAATGCGTCCGCGGACAGTTTTTAAGAAAACGGCGAAGCTCTATTTCCACATGACTTCCTCGTTTTAGCCAACATGAGGATTTTTCTAAATCTCGAGAGCATCGATGTAGTCTGCTCCTTTCATCAATGTTGTACCGCTGCTCATCCAACTACGTACCTACAATACCATCGAGTGCGACCGCAGACAAGCACCATCTAAGACAAAACACCGTTGCCACGATTTATATTTCTTGCTAAAATAAATTATGGTTCTCTTTACTCTTACCAATAGATCTCATATCCCAGGTATTCAGGTGTGCATCCAAAGCCTCAATAAATGGGAATTCCTCGCTAGGAAGAGAGTTTAGCCTCTCTCCGTCTATGTATAGGTACTCATGTTGACAGGAATGCATAACCTGAACATCAATATACTCATGAAGCATAAAATACCTAACGTAGTGTTTGGAAAACATTTTCTGTTCATGTCCTGAGCTGTACACAAGTGTCCTTTTGCACAGTTGATATCAAAATACCATTACACCCTAACGGAGTGTCCTCAGAAGGTTTATGCCATTTTCGAACTTCCTGGACACCGTCTAGCACCATAGTATGCAGTGTATAATACCAGGTATTAGATGGAAATTTAATATCTACATCTTTTGCTAATCCTTTAGGGAAACTTGATCTAAGCTGTTAAATCTTTCTCCTCAAGCTTTTCCATTGGAAGTTTTCCCCTGCCAGTCGAGGAAAAATTCGTAAGATTTTAAAAACTCCGGTGGCGTTCAAGAGTTGAACAGATGTCTCAGCAATGTGTCAATGACAGGCTACATACTACTGCTTCTTCCTTGTTACTGTTTTAAACTTAGGAGTCGCATAATTCTTCGGGTTAGCTCCAGTCTCTCAGCCGCTACATTTCACTAGGTTTTTCGCAATTTAGTCCTGCATCGATCTCCGCCAACACTACCCTGTTGACACCAAAGCCAGTGTGGGAATTCTTTGGCCACACCTTTGAAGCATTTTACCATAGTTCTTATCCAGGGTTATTAACGTCTCACTTTTAAACCATATTAAACAAGACACATAGTAGGGAATCGCTTTGTTTCACCCCCTCTATTTATTTCGCCACTTCTGCCTAAAACGACATTTGTGTCTTCGACATACTAGGTGGACATATATATAGTAAGTGTCTGGGGCCCCATGACATACTAAAAACCATCAGTTGGATGGTTGACCGATTTATGCGCCTACTTATCATCAAGAAATAATGTTGGCAATGGCTTAAAAAAGAGTCACTAATGATGGAATCCAGCCATAACACATTCTATTCCAATCCATTGGTAGGGAGAAATTTCCTCTGTGCCAGGTGAAACACTAACACTCGACGAAGCACACATACGATAATGCAGGAAATCGTTAAAGGTCTTAATTCCCCCGAATCCTCTGGTTTGGTGGTTTTCGGGTGTAACCCAGAACGTGCCCCTCTTAGTTGTACAGAGAGGTAGCCTGTACGCATCCACACATTATTAATTATACAGTCCTGGAGCCGATGTAACATTTCATCCCTTCATAGCCTTCTCAACCTCCATCAATTCGATACGAGTCGGAAGTGCCAACGATGTTTTTCAACCAAATTAAAGATTTCCCTGTTGTCACGCATCGACGGAAAGGCAAAAAGTCCGTCAATCACTCATATTTCTAACAGTCTAAATCACAGGCATCCCACGTTCAATCTAACACTTTCTTAGTACAATCTGTGTGATCTTTTGCTCGTAACTACTATAGATCACGATATAATGATCTCCTGGCTCTTCGCCCACATTTGTTGTTTAAATGTAGGGAAGGTCACCGTTGTCTTCTCTCTCCAGGCTGTCGATCCATAAATGACTCACTCACACACTCTCACTCACACACTCTCACTCACACACTCTCACTCTCACTCTCTCTCTCTCTCTCTCTCTCTCTCTCTCTCTCTCTCTCTCTCTCTCTCTCTACCAGGCTAATTTTAAAAATGCGTAGAGTGTATAACTTTGAGTAAATTACGCTATGTAACAAAATTTCACTTTCGTCGTGTTCCTGAGAAATAAGCATCAATTCCCAATTTTTTAAAACTAAACAAAATTAAAAAAAAATTAGCAATTTTGACCCCAGAACTTTGCTTTTATGGTCAGGACATTTCTGGAACACTTTCAAGAAAGACTGATGTAAAACAGATAAGTTATAGGGTTTTGCTTGGCAAATATAAAAACAGCGGCTCACAAACTAACATTCAGTTCAGCTCTGGCTACCTGAGAAGACACATCAGAAGAAGTGAAATGGCATCAAGAGGCAGCAATCATTCTCCAGATATATTCTGCTACATACGTGATGAATTGATTAAGAAAAGAACAAAGAAGTTCCCTGTAACAGCATCTAAAAAAATGTGTGAAGCTCACAAAGCATATTTTGGCATGCCAGTTGTAGACCAAGACAAGACCTGGGCGCCTCATGTTGCTTGTGAATATTTTAAGAAAACATTGGAAGGTAAAAAAGTCATTAGTTATATGAAGGGTAAAATCTTCAATAGGAACATTTTTTAAATGAAATGTTTGTAACAGAAACTAATTCCTTTGTTCTTTTACAGGATGGTATAGAGGAGAAAAAAGAGCCATGATGTCTGGTGTTCCTGGAATATGGCGTGAACTCACTGATCACTCAACCAACTGCTACTTCTGCCTGGTAAATCCTTCCAAACACCGAAAAGGAGTTGGAAAATAACACTTGCCAGGAACAAAAAATTGTGTTAAATAGTGTAATTAGTGTGGGAAAACACTGTTGTGGAAGGTACAGCGGGAAAGTTTGAAATGCTTGATGTAAATAATAATGTGGAACCTTTACCTCACTTCAACAACACAGCAAGCATGTAAACATACAAGAACAGTAAAGTAATACAGAAAACGGTCCGGCAACACGCAAGGACAGTACAGTAACTTAAAATAAATACTGTTACACAAAAGAAAATTACTACTGTAACATGCAAGGACTGCGTACTAACACATAAATATTAGTTTTTGTCTATTGTCTGCTGATTATATCACACAATGAATATGTCAAAATTGCGACTCATCGAATAACGGAAAAGTCAAAATATAAGTAATGAACTGGCTAGAAAAGTACCTCATAAAAAACATTAGAACACAAAGCAGTACAGTAACACAAAAAAATACAGTAACACATAAAAACAAAAGTGTTGTACACAAACAAGTACAATTACATTCAGCGGAACAGTACACACTAGAAATACAAGAAATACAAGAACAATACGATAAAATAAGGGAAGAGTAGATGACAATAGTGCATAAAACAGTAATATTGAATACATTAAGACAGAGCTGCACTGGCCAGGTTGTAACATCAACACCATCAATCACTTTTGTCCAGAGGTTGATTCTCTCAGCTTGTAGAATTATTTTTTTCCCTAGATTTTGTTTTTGTTGTGTTTGTGAATATTTTTCTCAATATAGTGAAGTTGAGAGAAGTGAGAATATGAACAATTAAAAAGTGAGAGAGAGACTAATTATGTAATAATTCATAAATGTTTTCTTGCTATATCCAGTACAAGATTCTCTCAGTTGTTACTTCCTTATATCTTCACATTTATCACTAAGAATATTGTCTACAAAAAACTATGTAACAGCCGTTACATATTTTTTGTAGATAGTTCAGAATTCTGTTAAAATATATATCATTTAAATACAAACTGGAAATCACATATCACTACACATCACTAAAAAACACTGGAAAATCAGTCATTACTTGAAATCACAAATCATCACCGTAAATCATAGATCATAACTATACATCACAATTCAACACTACCCCTAGCTTTATTATCAAGTAGGAGGTAATTTATCGTGAATTTTTAAAAGACTGGGGAGCCAGCAGTTTCCTCAGACTTACACTCTAATATACTTTAGACCAGATACATTCATGAGGGAAGATGTTCTCATGACGCCTGAGTGAGAAAGTACAGACATGTGCATGAGAATGTTTGCACACATGTGAGTGACAGAGGGGTTAGAAATTAAGTATTGTACGTGTGCTGGGGAAATTGTCTCAAGGGGGGGGCCTAGGAGGTGTTGATCCCCGAAACCCTTTCCAAGTATATTCTCTAGAGTGGGACGAGAGAATTGTGTGTGTACTCACCTATTTGTGAGTGCAGGGGTCGATTCATAGCTCCTGGCCCTGCCTCTTCACTGCTACTAGGTCCTCTCTCTCCCTGCTCCATGAGCTTTATCATACCTCATCTTAAAACTATATATGGTTCCCTCCTCCACTACGTCACTTTCCAGGTTATTCCACTGCCTGACAACTCTGAAGAAATACTAGTGTACTTTCGTATTTACCTGTTGACGTTTCAGTGTCTTGTGTATAGGAAAATGACGAATTTCAACAAAAAAAGAAAGCTGATAGCTTTTTTGTATCAGTTTCTTGGTGAGAAAACATAGAATCACACACAGACACACATCTATGCAAGATAAAACGTTCATACATGCACTTAAAAAGCTGCATTAGTGAAAACAAAGAAATAAACTTGAACACCTAATGAAAAATAAATAGAAGTCCCAGATTTTCACTAAGTAACCTCACCTTGGTGGCCGAGTTGGGCGAGAGCTTGGTCTCGTCTAGCTGGCTACTGTTCGCGACTGTCTTGGTGGGTGGAATTACAGGACGCAGTTTACTGTGTGTCCCCTCCTGTAATTCCACCCACCTGGACAGTCTCGGCAGTAGACCAGCTAGACAAGACCAAGTTACCATCCAACAAGGTCACTGGGGATTGGCCAACACACACACACAGTCACCCACCCTCCCAAACTCACACACCCACTCACCCAACAAAAACCACCCACCCACCTAGGAAAGTGAGGAAGGGAGTTCATCTGAGGGGACACAGGTGGACTTCTGGACACACGGAACTAGGGGAAAGCACCAAAATAACCGGAAATGGGAAGTGTGGAAGGGTTAACATCCGGGGGCCCACGGATGGAGACCTGGAAACATATGACCACAGCTCACTATGACCAAAATTCACCATGACCTCACCTCACTATGATCTCACATCACTATGACCACACCTCACTATGACCACACATCATCCACACCTGGGAGTTCATCTGAGGGGACACAGATGGACTTCTGGACACACGGAACTAGGGAAAACACCAAAATAACCGTTAGTGGGAAGTGTGGAAGGGTTGACATCCGGGGGCCCACGGATGGAAACATAAACCACACCTGACTAATGACCACAATTCACCATGACCTCACCTCACTATAACCACACCTCACTATGACGACACCTCACTATGACCGCACCTCACTATGACCGCACCTCACTATGACCGCACCTCACTATGACCGCACCTCACTATGGCCACACCTCACTATGACCACACCTCACTATGACCAAAGTTCACCATGATCACACCTCAATATGACCAAAGTTCACCATGACCACACCTCACTATGACTAGAATTCACCATGACTTCACCTATGACCACACCTCACTATGACCACACCTCACTATGACCACACCTCACCATCATCCACACCTCACCATCATCCACACCTCACCATCATCCACACCTCACCATCATCCACACCTGGGAGTTCATCTGAGGGGGCACAGGTGGACTTCTGGACAAACGGAACTAGGGAAAACAGCAAAACAACTGGAAGTGAGAAGTCTGGAAGGGCTGACATCAGGGGGCCCACGGATGGAGACCTTGAAACATAAACTACACCTGACTATGACCACACCTGACAATAACCTCACCTATGACCACAGATCTCTATGACGTCAACTATGATCACAGCTCACTATGACCACACCCATATAAGAGTGTTGGTACTACTATACTTTCATACATTCCCTTCTTTGCCTCCATAGATAACGTTTTTTGACTCCACATATACCTCAACGCACCACTCACCTTTTTTCCCTCATCAATTCTATGATTAACCTCATCCTTCATAAATCCATTAGCCGACACGTCAGCTCCCAAGTATCTGAAAACATTCACTTCTTCCATACTCCTCCTCCCCAATTTGATATCCAATTTTTCTTTATCTAAATCATTTGACACCCTCATCACCTTACTCTTTTCTATGTTCACTTTCAATTTTCTACCTTTACACACATTCCCAAACTCATCCACTAACCTTTGCAGTTTTTCTTTAGAATCTCCCATAAGCACAGTATCATCAGCAAAAAGTAACTATCAATTCCCATTTTGAATTTGATTCCCCAAAATTTAATCCCACCCCTCTCCCGAACACCCTAGCATTTACTTCCTTTACAACCCCATCTATAAATATATTAAACAACCATGGTGACATTACACATCCCTGTCTAAGACCTACTTTTACCGGGAAGTAGTCTCCCTCTCTTCTACACACCCTAACCTGAGCCTCACTATCCTCATAAAAACTATTTACAGCATTTAATAACTTACCACCTATTCCATATACTATGACCACACCTCACTATGACCACATCTCACTATGACCACAGGAGTCGCTGCCTGACCTCGGTGGAGTGCGGTTGTGCACGGCACCCCTCTGCTGATATCAGTCATAGACCTTAGAACGCGATACGGAGGTTTTGGAGTGTTCAGAGTGGATCGCTCAGTGTTCAGAGTGACTCCTTCTCGCCGACCTGTGTTAGTTTACGCACGGTTCGCGCCTTCGTGCGTGGACCACGCATTCGTGGGAGCACGCACGAATGCTGGGATGTTCCCTGTGAGGTCCATGTTAGTTTACGCATGGTTTCTCACAGGAAATTTCGTGACTAAGTGCTTTTCTTTCAAGACATTCTGCAGTGAGTCTGGCGTGTTCTGTGTTAGTTTACGCACAGCCACGCCAGTCATACGTGTGATACCGTGGCAACATAATTCGTGTGCTTTCGTGGGCGTTCGTGCGTGCTGCGCCGCGCCACCGTTACGCACAGGAACTTTCGTGATTAAGTCCTGTTCTTTCAAGACATTCTGCAGTGAGTCTGGCGTGTTCTGTGTTAGTTTACGCACAGCCACGCCAGTCATACGTGTGCTACCGTGGCAACATAATTCGTGGGCGTTCGTGCGTGCTGCGCCGCGCCATCGCTACGCACGGGAACGTTCGTGACTAAGTGCTTTTCTTTCAAGACATTCTGCAGTGAGTTTTGTGTTAGTTTACGCACAATTGCGAATCTGTCGTGCATTCGTGTGATTCGTACGTGTGCTGTGGCGTGGCGCTGACCAGCCAGTGTGCTTCGTGCACTGGTACAGCTCGCCAGGTGCCTGGTGCTGTGTTAGTTTACGCATAGCACCTGATTGCCCTCGCCATTCGTGCAATTGTGAGTCATATGTGTGTGCTCAGTGCTCTGGGAAAATATCCATTTGTAACCTAGGTCTTCACAATACGATACCAGTGAGTGACGTGATACTCGCTTGTGAACCACTGTGAACCCAGCTGCGTTGTTAATAGGTCTTGGGAACTGTGGCACACAGCTACGAGCCTCGTTGGGGTGGCTGTACGGCCATGTCATCTCAGGAACCAAGAGGCAAACGGCCCATGTCATCATGCGACGACGACTGTCAGGGCGACGTGGAGGAAGTGGAAGGGCCAGCGAAGAAACCCAAGGACAACCTGCATTGCAGGGGCGATGCCACAGAAGCGCCTCAGCTGATCCCAGCTGCTTCCCCAGATGGCCAGGGGACGATGAGGACAGCCGAGGCCAACCCAAGCCCGGCCCAGCAGGTGGACACCCCCCAACATATGGGGACCATGGAAGTGACCCAGGACCCTCCTCCTCAGCAGATGGCACCAGGAACAACCAACCCAGACGAAGCCTCACAGGCAACAGAGGAGAACGAGATGGAACAGGGGCGCTCAAGACCTCAGAACCGTGCTGCAAGGCAACCAACTGTGGCCTTCAACAAGTTCATTATCCCTCACTACGACATGGTGAAGAACCTGGAGGCGACCATGCCTTCCATCAAGCTCAGCTGCGACATCACACTCAGGGGAGAGATCGTGGCGAAGCCGCGCGACGAGGACACATACGATCGACTGAAGGCAATGGCTGCAGAGAATCCGAGGATAAGGGAGCTCCTGGCTCAAGAAAAGATGCACAAGGGGGTTGTGCTCCACGTCCCTGTACCCATACCAGCAGAGCGATTCCTCGATGCAACCAACATTGTCAAGGCAGAGAGGCTGACCACCGGGACCAACAAGATTCCAACACGGAATATGTTGATCCACCACCGAGGGCCCCTACCATCCCACATCGCACTGGGGGTGTGGGGGCGGTTCAAGATTCGGCCATATGTAGAGGGCCCACTACAATGCTACAACTGCCAGGGTTTCAACCATATCGCGGCTACCTGCCAACATGTGAAGAAGTGTGGAGTCTGCAGCAAGCAGCACGACTCCAAGGATTGCATTGCATTGCTCAAGCAGCCCGCCCCCGAGACCCCACGCCCCGAACCCAAGTGCGCCAACTGCGGCAAGAAACACCACGCATGGAACCAGGGCTGTCCTGTCATGGTACAGCGGTGGCAACAGGTGCGACAGCGGATGGCCCCTGTGGCGACAGCCCAGCCCAACTCGGTAAACACCCAACAGCAACAGGTGGGGACATCGACCAATGCCCCCTCTCCACGCCCCAACCCATGGAACTATCATCACCGGCCAATCGCGGCAGCCAGTACAGGCCCCTCTGCGGCGGCCACACCCTACAGCAGAGAGTTCCCAGCACTGGGGGAGCAACAGAGGAGACCAGTTGCACCGCAAGGGGAACAACGGCATGGGCAAGTCTCGAAGCCTCAGCAGAAACGGAACAAAGGAACACAACAAGCCCGGCTCAGGGACGCTGCTCAAGGAGCTGCGGCTACTCAGCACCAGACAGGACACCAGCAAGGGACTTCCCGTCCGAGTCAGTCCCCACCCGAGTGCAGCAGGAAACAGGCCGCGGCACCCAGTCAGATGGCACAGAGAACCACGGAGACCTGCGCGACCTGCGGGTCAGCAGCAGCAACAATCGCGGGAGTGGGCCAACAACCTCAGGCCGCAGCCAAGGAAGCCCTGTCCCCCCAGAGGGAGGGCACCTCGCAGGTTCACATTGTCACCGTAATCAAGCTTGTGGTAGAGGTGCTATCCATGCTACTCCCATCAATGAAGGACAGGCAGGTCTGCAAGGAGCTCCTGACTACCGTGTACAGCATGGCTCTCCTGGAGAGGGTCGACTCAGCAGCCCTGAAAGATCACCTCACCCAGGTCTTCACGCCCGAGGAAATGGTAGAACACGCACGGATGTTCCGGAGGACCATGGCCGAACAGGAGGAGATGGAGTCCGACGGGTCGCCCGGCAGTCCCTAAAAATTCTCCAGTGGAACATCTGTGGTCTGAGGCAGAAACTCCACCTAGCTATCCAGGCGGCAGTCCGGGATGAGATAGATGTGTTTCTGTTCCAAGAAACCCTTGTCAAGCCCCCACCCGCCCCACAGCCACGCATCCCTGGGTTCTCTGCATACCTGCAGCGTGGTGGGCCCCCCGCCAGGGGCACCGCAATCTATGTGCGGAATTGCATCCCCC
This sequence comes from Cherax quadricarinatus, assembly GCF_038502225.1. NCBI lineage: Eukaryota > Metazoa > Arthropoda > Malacostraca > Decapoda > Parastacidae > Cherax > Cherax quadricarinatus. The sequence continues at coordinate 5,860,049 of NC_091341.1, forward strand.
ACTCGATTGTCACTGACCCTATCAACTGCGGTGAAGGGGTGGAGGTGCAAGCTGTCACGCTGCAACTGCCATCTGGACCACTGACTATTTACAATGTGTACCGGAGCGCACGGTTTACTCTCGACCTCTCGGAGGTTGCAGCTCTGTCCATATCTCGCCTCGAGGGCGTGCTCGTGGCGGGGGACATCAACGCCCATCATGAGCTTCTCCACTCTGTCTCCCATACCAATGAGACGGGCAGGCACTTGGCGGCTGTGCTCGATGATGTTCCTGACGTCGTCCTCCTCAACAATGGGGAGCCGACACACCACGGCGGCAACCGACTGGATGTCACTCTCCTCTCTCGGAGACTGCAGCCTGGAGTGAGGTGGGAACTCCACCCACTTCTCACCAGCGACCACTTCGCGATCGTCACCACGCTGGCGCTCACCCAGCACATCCCATACACACCGCCTCCACGGTGGAATTTCAAGAAGGCGGACTGGCAGTGCTTCCAGGATGTCATACAGCAATGGTGGGAGACGACCTCCCTCTCTGACAATCCTGATGCGGCTGCCCAGAACCTCCAAGCTGCCGTCACCCATGCGGCTGAGGTGGCCATCCCACTTACCAAGGCTGGAGGTACCATCAAGCGGGACTGGTGGTTCTACGACGAGACAGTCAAGGAGCAGAACCACCGTGTCAACTGTGCCCGCAGGCTCCACAGACGCAACCCTACTGCTGACACCCTTCGGCTACTGAGAGAGGTGGTGCGGCACGCTCGCCACATCTCCCACAGAGTCCGCCTGGCAAAGTGGTTCGAATGGTGTGCCTCCTTCGGCCATGCCACTACCCTGTCTGAGATCTGGGCGAAAATAGGTATAGCTACCGGAAAACGCAGAGGAACAGCGCGTGCTCACCATGACCCGGCTGGTGAAGCAGAGAGGCTGGTCGACCTCTTCACTTCCAGGGCAGCAACAGCACGCCTGCCACAAGATGTGCAGAACCTCCAGGCTGTCCTCCTCCCAGACAGGACTGCCAGGCTACAGGCTGCATGCTGCGAACACGACGACACCGATGTAGACTTCAGCGACCGGGAGCTGAAGGCAGCCCTCAGGACATCACACGACACCACCCCCGGCCAGGATGGCATCACCTACAGTATGATCGCAAGGGCGGGCCCCTCTGGACATGATGCACTCTTGGAGGTCATCAACTGCTCCTGGAGGGCTGGACAACTCCCCACTGCGTGGAAGGAGGCCATCGTCCTGCCCATCCCCAAGCCCAGGGACCCGGAAAGCATGAGGCCCATCTCTCTCACCAGCTGTCTGTCCAAGACGGCTGAGAGGATGATCCTTGAGCGACTACGGTGGAAGCTTGGCCCGGAACACCGTCACATATACGGCTTCACACGAGGAGTGGGCACAGCAGAGAGCATCACCACCCTCCTTGCAGGCATTGGGTCAAACAAGAGACCCAAAATTGTTGTCTTCCTGGACCTCGAGAAAGCCTTTGAGCTTGCCAGCGCACCAGCCATCCTTGACCTCCTAGCAGGCAGGGGCGTGAAGGGAAGGCTCCTTGCCTGGATCTCTTCATACCTGCAGGGCAGGTGTGCACGAGTGCGTTTCCAGGGACAAGTGTCCACCCTCAGGCCCCTTGAAAACGGCACCCCGCAGGGAGGGGTCCTCAGCCCCGCTCTCTTCAATGTCCTGATGCATGAGCTGGTGCAGCTGCCATTCTCTTTAGGCACCCAGCTGCTCAGCTACGCTGATGATCTTGCCCTCATCATCACCGAGAGATGTGGTTTGATGCATAGAGCCCAACGTGACCTTAACCTCCTCTCCACCGCCTGCCGTCGTCTCGGCCTCAAGGTCTCAGCAGAAAAATCCAAGGCCATGATCCTGCATGCCAATGTGCTGGAGGGGAGACTGCAGATGTCAGGAGTCAATCTCGACTGGGTCAGTAGCTACCTGTACCTGGGAGTGCACATCGACAATCGGCTCTCCTTTCGGAATCAGGCGGAGTACGTCAGAGAGCGGACCATGCAACGGGTCACCGCCATGCGGGCCCTCGCCAGCCCTAGGTCAGGGGCCAGCCGTGACATTCTCCGATTATTCTATGTGCAGGCGGTGCGCTCTCTCATCGACTATGGGGCACTTACCCTTGTCCATGCCCGCCCAACGCACCTTCGAAGACTCAACGTCGTCCAAAATACTGCAGCTCGGATCATGTTGGGGGCGCCGAGGTGGACGAACACTGTGCCCCTGAATCATGAGGCTCAATTGCAGCCGCTACGCGACAGAATCGCCCTTGTGGCAGCCAGGAGGGTGGCCAAGTACGTACAACTCCCTGGTGGAGAGGGACTGCTGCAACACCTCCTTGAACGGCAACAGGGAGACCTCAGGGAGTCTCCTGGCCGGCTGTGGGTGTGGTCAGCGGCTGATGTAGCAAGCAAACTCCTCCCCATGGCGCTTATAGTCGACAAGGGCTGTGACCGGCCTGTGGCGGGGTACTCTGTACTCCCGCCCTGGGCACCAGAAGCAGTTGTGATCCACATCCAAGACCTCCCAGTTGGCAAGCGTCACTGTCCACAACACGTGCTGCAGCAATGGGCTGCAGTGAGTATTGCAGCAGCAGAGCACCCTGGGTGCGCCGTATATTACACCGATGGCTCCCGGGATCCAGAGGCTGGCCGCACAGGTGCCGGGGTGCACCATGCCACTCTGACGGCTGGATGGCGTCTCCAAGATCACTGCACAATTCTCCAGGCAGAACTCCATGCCATCCAGAGGGCCCTGCAACACGCACTCCTGGATCATCGGCGACCCCCAGTCATTCATGTGGACTCCAGAGCGGCGATCCAGGCCGTCATGCACAGGGAGCCCAGGGACAACATCCGGCTAATTACTGCCATCAGGAAGGACCTGCAGACACTTAAGGAGCAGGGACAGCAAGCAACAATCAACTGGATACCGAGCCACATCGACCTAGCTGGGAATGATGCGGCAGATCGAGCGGCGAAGTCGGCAACCCTTGAGGCCCAGCCAGTGACCACCATTGCTATCAGCCGAAGGCAGGTGGATCTGTGGGCAGCTGATGCAGCCAGGCGCCCGCTACCAGGGCCAGGCACATCGCGGAGCCGGATCTGGTATGACAGGGCGACCCGTGGGGAGCCCCCGCCGAGAATGCGGAGGCTAGACAGGAAGTTGCAGGTTGGGGTCCACCGGCTGCGACTTGGCTACCCTACTGCCAGAAGACTCATTGACCGCGTGCGAGAGGAGCGCTGCTGCCATTGCAACCAGATGGTCCCAGGTCCACTAGTGCACTACCTCCTCGACTGTCCAGCGACGGTGTCACTCCGACGAAGGCACTTCCCAATGGCGCCTGGGGACCCGAACCGAGAAGACACCGCAGCCCGGCTGGTGTACCTCGCCACCCAAGACCTGGGAACTCTCATCCCCATCCTGGCTGCCCACCCACCACCTCGATGACGCCGCCACATACAACTACGAGTCGCCACTACGCTCCATCTATCACCTCTCCTACTCTTCCCTCTTTCACTCCCCTACCTCCTCTCCCCCCCCGCTTAAAAAAAAAAAAAACAAAAAAAAAAAAAAAAAAAAAAAAAAAAAAAAAAAAAAAAAAAAAAAAAAAAAAAAATCCAATGGAGCCTGTACCGCTTTCTAGGTAAAAGTCTGAATCACCTAGAACCAATGCCACACTACCAACATTTGATGGGGCTACAAGTGCCTGAAGACCCTTGACCTTGCGATGCCTGCCGACGAGAAAGAAAGAAGACACTCCCCACTTGGGGAGTCAGTGCAAGATAGAAGAAGAAGTTACCCTCCAACCGGAGGGCCCAAGAGAGAAGATAGAAGAATGAAGAAGACGATCGACACCCCCGCCCCGGGGGCCACCGCCGGGTCACCATTTGGAGAAGACCCGGGCCGGAAGTACCGGCAAATCTTTAATGAATGAATGAATGACTTGTAGTTTTACTTGTAGTTTGCCTTAAACCATCACTAGTACCCTCCTTGTTGGTGCTAGCAAGGAGAGAAGCACTGGTCACTAGTACCCACACTTCACTATAACTATGGAGTCAGCAGAGCCAGAAGCAAGACTGCTCTGCCGTAAAGTAGCAAACTCGGGTTCGACTCCCGGTGGAGTTTCCGATTGTTTTTTTAGTGACTTAATTTTACAGTCTGAAGTGAAACCTTTAACACTGTCCACACAGTGAGTTGTGCACCATGGTACTTGTAACAGTGAGTTGTGCACCATGGTACTTGTAACAGTGAGTTGTGCACCATGTTACTTGTAACAGTGAGTTGTGCACCATGGTACTTGTAACAGTGAGTTGTGCACCATGGTACTTGTAACAGTGAGTTGTGCACCATGGTACTTGTAACAGTGAGTTGTGCACCAGGGTACTTGTAACAGTGAGTTGTGCACCAGGGTACTTGTAACAGTGAGTTGTGCACCAGGGTACTTGTAACAGTGAGTTGTGCACCATGGTACTTGTAACAGTGAGTTGTGCACCATGGTACTTGTAACAGTGAGTTGTGCACCATGGTACTTGTAACAGTGAGTTGTGCACCATGGTACTTGTAATAGTGAGTTGTGCACCATGGTACTTGTAATAGTGAGTTGTGCATCATGGTACTTGTAATAGTGAGTTGTGCACCATGGTACTTGTAACAGTGAGTTGTGCACTATGGTACTTGTAACAGTGAGTTCTGCACCATGGTACTTGTAATAGTAAGTTGTGAACCATGGTACTTGTAATAGTGAGTTGTGCATCATGGTACTTGTAATAGTGAGTTGTGCACCATGGTACTTGTAACAGTGAGTTGTGCACCATGGTACTTGTAATAGTGAGTTGTGCACCATGGTACTTGTAATAGTAAGTTGTACACCTTGGTACGTGTAACAGTGAGTTGTGCACCATGGTACTTGTAACAGTGAGTTGTGCACCATGGTACTTGTAACAGTGAGTTGTGCACCTTGGTACGTGTAACAGTGAGTTGTGCACCATGGTACTTGTAACAGTGAGTTGTGCACCATAGTACTTGTAACAGTGAGTTGTGCACCATGGTACTTGTAATAGTAAGATGTACACCATGGTACTTGTAACAGTGAGTTGTGCACCATGGTACTTGTAATAGTAAGTTGTGCACTATGGTACTTGTAACAGTGAGTTGTGCACCATGGTACTTGTAGCAGTGAGTTGTGCACCATGGTACTTGTAATAGTAAGTTGTACACCATGGTACTTGTAACAGTAAGTTGTGCACCATGGTACTTGTAACAGTGAGTTGTGCACCATGGTACTTGTAACAGTGAGTTGTGCACCATGGTACTTTTAATAGAGGCAAAGGTGAAGACTGGCATCTTCACTGGACGACAAGTCAGGAAAATCATGGAGTGCTCAGAATTTCCGAAGAAGCTCATGGAGAAAGAAAAGGAAGCCTGGGAGAGAACTTTCTGGGCAACAAGTCTGACAATTATGTGGAACTTTTTGAGACCTTGGTAAAGAACTATTGTCAGATGGTCTGTAGGATGTCACTTTATGTTCATCTTGACAATTTCAAGGAGAATATGGAAGCATACTCAGAGGGGCAAGGGAAGAGCTTCCACCAAGATACAATGGACTTTGATGGGAGACTACATTTTGGGGTTTAAACGGAAAAGCAATTTGTTGCTGCTCGCAAATCTAGAAAAACTGCTCATTTTTAACTTTAACTTTGTTTAAAATAAAATTTGTGCAAATTTTATTTTATATAAATTTTATTTATTACATCTAAAACTAGCAAAAAATATTGAAATTTAATCATTTTTTGTCAAAAATTCATTCTGTAAGCTACAAAAGCAAAGTTTAAAAGGAATAATGGGCATTTTCGATTGTTTTGCAATAAAAGGAGTTAGAAAATAGCACATACTTGCCAGGAACAAAAATTGTGTTACATAGTGATTTGTTAATCACAAAACGGCTCATTCCGACCCAATCTTCAAGAATGTATGCAGATAAATTTGCAACAATGTGTAGTATGTTCCCAAATTTCTGACGTGTTTGTTTACGAAGCGTGTATTTTGTTCTTTAGCGTACAGGTCTTCAGGGTGTGTTCTGTAAATGTTCTCAAATCATGTTATCGGTTTCGAAAGAGCCACTCTTCCCCCCCCCCTAATTTCTCTGGCTTAACACATCCTCAGCAACCTGCTGAGAGATATCCATTCCAGTTTATAAACAACACACCACTGCAATAGTCCTGAACCAACTTAGAAACTAAATCTTTATACTCTTGCCGTCTCTGACGATGTTCATTTGCATACACAGTCCGTTGGTTGTAGCTACGATGAAGTAACTGATTCTTTCTTAGAGATATACTGACCACTGTCAGTCGCCCATAAGATGATCTTAGCTTCCCATTTTGCAAACGAGTAACCATTTTCGTAATTCCATATTGGTTTTGCTTGTTTAAGTACCTCCTGCGACCTTGCTGATGCCTCATGAGAGACGTCAGGATATCCCGCTCATCTGTGCACAAGAAGACCTGTTTTAGAGCTGGAAATTAACCTCTTTACCTCCGTTCGCCATGAACTTTGATAAGGTGCAGAATACAAATTCCACATACGGAACTTGGAAAGGCAAAAGCCTAAACTTCACAACCAGGTAAAAGTCACTATAAAAAGGCTCCGAAGGGAAAATAAAAGTTGTCCAGTTGTAGCCACAAAAAGGTAACGCTGAGCATGTCAAATACACACACACTCCACAGCTGTATTACCGACTCCGAAGATCTTATATGAACTGAATTCGTAGGAAATGAAAAATTAACCGGATGCTACAAGCCGAAATTATAGAAGGTCAGAGGATTAAGAGAATCAGTGTGAAATAGCCTTGTCTTGAAACTGCCGTAGACATGACCTAACTTGCTCTTAGAGATGATCCGCATTGTTCTGCGAGGATTCCCAGGGTAGAACTGCCAATTCACTATATCTTAATTTATTGCCCTATTTAATAGCGGATATGCAGGATTCTCTTCCGACATCTACAAATGCCTAACATATCCATCCCAGCTGACCTCTTCGCTGAAGGTCCCTCTCTGATTCTTTCTAATAAAACCAACTTATTACACCAACTATGATTTCAATTTTACCATGGCACTACAACGCCGCCCCCCAACCTCACCAACTTCCATCCTGGCACTCCACTACCCCCTGTAACCCAACCCTAGTCACACACCTCTCCTACCCTCCCACTGCATAACATTCACTGGTTTAGTATATAAAATGGTTGTACAATTACTAATAATACTTGTCCCTATATTTATGTATTTGCTGAAGAGCTCAGTTAGAGGATTCAATGTGGGTCAGTTCCTTTCTTGATACCTTTATATTTCAATGCGGGCGTGTACACATAGGCGCGCACGAACGCGCTCACATACACACACAAATGAAAGCCAGAATACGAATATTGAAAGTAGAATTTCATAGTAAACATAACATTCTGGTGGCCATTGCATACTTGGGTATAAAGCATTTGACAAGATAAACGAAGGATTCGCTGTTCCCTTCCTGTCAGGTATTGTCTGATCCATTGCAGTGCCTTCCCTGTTATACCTGCCTGGTCCTTCACCTTTTGCAATAATCTATTGTGTGGAACTGTGTCAAAAGCCTTTTTACAGCCCAAGAAAATGTAATCTACCTACTCTTTGTCTGTCTCTCTCTCTCTCTCTTGTCTTACTACTGTCATTTTGTCATAGAGCACCAGGAGGTTTGTGACAGGATTTCCCGTCCCTGAATTCGTGGTCGTTGTCGCTGACAAACTCATTCTTTTCTAGGTGCTCCACCACTCTTCTGATAATCTTGTCCATGACTTTGCATACTATGCATGTCAGTGATACTTGTCTGTAGCTTAATGCTGCATGTCTGTCTCCTTTTTTTATAAATTGGGACAACATTTGCTCTCTTCCATACCTCAGGTAGTCGCCCTGTTTCGATAGATGTGATGAAGATTGTTAGTGGTACTATTACCGTTTAAGGTAATCAAGGCCTGTTAACCTGGCCGTAATGGGAGCTTGGAGCGAAAATAAACACAGCAGTAAGTCTTTGAATTATATTTTCCTTCTCCAAGTATAATTAGAGATATTTACAACTATGAACATTATGTACAATTTTGGAAAATAGTATCACGATGATCAAGAGGCAAGGACACCAGCCAGAGACAGAGACCACCGCTTTCAACCAGCAGCTGGATGAATCTGGCAAGAGTGAATCGTGAATGCTACCACATCACCTTCTCAGTTGTCAGACCCACAATATGATTGGCTGAATTAAGGTACTGATTAAACGATGGGGCCCCCCTGAATCGTTAAACCCTTAGCACCTGGTTCGCTGGTTTTGAGGCAGCCTATATGCGAGTATGTACACACGCCGAATAAATGTAATGTACTCTTTGCATGCCAAAGGTACACAGAGCACCTCTGCTTCCTCTCTCAGGACCCACAGAGAGATGTGATCTCACCCCATCGCCTTTGAGGCATCTAGTTTGCTTAGCAGCCTCTTCACCTCCTCCTAGGTTGTGCGTATTGTGTCCAACACTTGAGAGTGCCCCGCCACTCCGTGTTTCTGGAGCCCTTTCTGTCTCCACTGTCAATCTTATGTTAAGCTCCTCACACACTTCTTGGTCATATCTTGCGAGCTCCCCTCCTTCCTACTTTAGTCTGATAACCAGGTCCATGACTGTTGTTTTCCTCCTGATGTGGCTGTACAACAGCTTTGGGTCGGACTTGGGTTTTGCTATCTCATTTTCACTGGGCCTCCCTCCTTACCTGTGCATATTCATTCCTGGCTCTTTGACTACTCTCCTTATTCTCCTGGATCTTTTGCCTCCTATACTTCTTCCATTTTCTATTGCATTTCGTTTTGACCTCTCTATGACTTTGGGTGAACCAAGGGGTCGTCCTGGCCTTCTCGTTATTTCTGTTACCCTTGGGTACAAACCTCTCCTCTGCTTCCTTGCATATTGTCACTATCCATCACCTCATATACTAATTTCCCTCCCAGTTCTCTGTCCTACTGAACTCCATACAGCAAGTTCCTCATGCCTGTGAAGTCCTCTCTCTCTTGTAGTTTGGCTTCATTTGACCTGCCATTCCTGCTTCCCTCTTCACTTGTAACTCTATGTATTCGAAACTCAGAACCACGTGATCGCTAGCTCCAAGTGGCCTTTTGTATGTGATGTCCTCAATAACTGCTCTGCTCAAGATGAATATTAGGTCCAGTCTCGCTGGCTCATCTTCTATCTTTCTGGTAGTCTCCCCAACTTGTTGATGCATGAAGTTTTCCAGTACCACTTCCATCATCTTAGCCCTCCACTTATCTAGGCCCCCATATAGCTCCAAGTTTTCCCAGTCAATTTCTTTGTGAGTAAAGTCACTCACAACTAGTAACTTTGCCCTGCATACAAGAGCCCTTCTGGCCACTTCAGCCAGTATGTCAACCATCGCTCTGTTACTCTCATATCCTTGTCTTGCCTCCTGCTGTTCTTTGGTGGGTTATACATCATTGCAATTACCACCTTGGGACCTACAGATTGAAGTGTTCCTATTATGTAGTCTCCTGGTTTTTCTCTGTCTCTTTCAAACTTCTCAAAATCCCATTGGTTTTTGATGAGCAGTACCACTCCTCCACCCCATCTGTCTTCCCTGTCTCTTCTCAGGATCTGATATCCAGTTGGAAAGATGGCATCTGTTATCATACCTGTGAGTTTAGTTTCTGTGAGAGCTATGATGTCTGGTGCTGCTCCTTTGATTCTTTTGTGCCACTCCTCCCACTTGTTCGTTATTCCATCAGCGTTGGTGTACCATACCTTCAATTTCCTCTCCAACCCTGTATTCTGAGGGGTCTGAGGGGATGGGGGAGTGGGGGACCTGGGAGAGTGCTGTGGGATTCTACTGCAGAGTGTGGGGTGTGGGCTGTGAGTGGATTGTGATTTGTATGGAGATAGTATATTTGGCTGTGTGGTTCTTAGGGTGGTTCTTTGGATGTTTGTGCTTGTTGCTCTGCCCGACTCTGGTTGTACCCTGCTATCCTTGTCTCTTTCTCTAGCTTCTGTTATTTCTGTGTCCTTTCCCTCACCTGCAGTAGCTCCGTTCTCATTCTGTCATGGTCTAGGAACACCTTCCTGTATGTTAAATTTCTTCAGCCATGGTTTCTCCTGCAGCATTCTGTTCCTCACTGTTTATGTCTTGAGAATCAGTTTGACCGGCAGATTTCTTCCCTGCAAGTACCCCTTCCCTTATGCTCTGAAAATTTACTATCTTAGTCATGTCCTCCTTGACTATGTTTTAGAAGTTTTCAGTCTCTTTCTACCATCTTTCATTTCCCTCTCCTGAAGTCCACAAATAAAGACTAACCTCTCCCTCTTCTCCTCTCATTTGTACATAGCCACTGTCTACCTTATTATTTCCTTTAACTCTTGGTGGCCTGGTCTTGTCTTTGTATGGGACCTGTCACCTCTGCCTGCACTTCCCTCACATACTGGTGTCCCTGCGCCCAACAGCTCATCCCCTTCATTCCTCGGACTTACCTGGTGGCCTGATAGGGCCTTAACATAAGTCTTGTCTTCTTCCTTTCCTTCGGACTCCTCCTTTAATAGGAGTGAATCTGAGCCAGCAGATTCAGTATATTTACTTCCTTTTCTAGAGCCTGTATTTTGGCTTCTGCAGTTTCAGCTAGTGACTCCCATTTCTTCTTCTCTGCCTCCAGCCTCTTCTCCATTTTCGCAGAAACCTCACCTTTTCCATTCTTCTTCCATCCTTATACATTGCTCTTCCATCCATTCTTCGTTTCAAGACCCATCTTCTTCTGATCCCTTAAGTTTTCGACTTCCGCTCTGAGGCCCCATTTTTTAATTTTAATGGGCTAGCTTTCGAAGTGTATGTATTCACCTAGTTGAGGCTGCAGGGGTCGAGTCCAAGCTCCTGGCCCCGCCTCTTCACTGGTCTCTACTAGGTCACTCTCCCCGAACCATGTGCTTTATCATACCTCTGCTTAAAGCTATGTATGGATCCTGCCTCCACTACATCGCTGTGTGTGTTTGTGTGTGTGTGTGTGTGTATGGATAGCGTGGAGGCTCAGGGGTAGTGTGGGGTGGGATGGGGTGGTGTGTGTATGTGTGTGTGTGTGTGTGTGTGTGTGTGTGTATGTGTAGGGATGATAGTGTGAAGGCTTGGTGATGGCGTGTGGTTGACCATGTGTGATATTTACTCTGAATATAAACTTGCGTCTGCTAGTCTTGCTCCGTTTACTAATCAGAGGAAATACGACTCTTATTTATTTAGTATCAATATGTCGAGCACTCCAAATGTATTTTATGTTGCAGTCGTACCATGTAAACACGTTTAATGAAGGGAGGGAGAATAGAGAGAGTTAAAATATTGATGAAAACAATTTGTAAATATGTTTAAATACATTTCGAATGTTATTGTAACTATATATATATATATATATATATATATATATATATATATATATATATATATATATATATATATATATATATATATATATATGCAATAAGATCACGTTAAATGGGTGATAACAAAATATGCGGAATAACCACTGTGAAGAAATAGTTATATTTGAAGTGCTTTCGTAATGTCTCACAATATATATATATATGTCGTGCCGAATAGGTAAAATTGGTCAATTAGCAAGAATTCATTTAAAATTAAGTCTTTTTGTAAAATTTTCTCTTATACGTTCAAAGATAATTTTTTCTCATTATGTTAATATAAAAATTAATAATTTTGTACCAAAAGAACTTTAGAAAATTTACCTAACCTTATTATAACAAACGCAATTTAATTTAGCCTAATCCAACTAAATATTTTAGGTAAGTTTACAATAATTTAATAATAAACAAACACAATGAGATATATTTTTTTCGTTAGGTTCAGAATGATTTTTGTGAAATTATTGCATAAACAAATTTCCGCTTGCCTTATTCGGCAAGAAAACCGTTGATATTTAAACCAAAATCGCAAGTTTTACCTACTTGGCACGACATTATATATTAAAAAAAAATAAAAAAATATATAATTAATGTAAGTGATGTTATAACCTGGCTCATAGGTCAGTCTTATCAGAAGCTGATGCAAGTTTAGATAAATCATGGGCGGGGATAGAAGCCGCGGTCAGAGTCATAAAACTCCAGACCGAAGCATCAGCTACTGGGCCAGCTGCCTACAATAAAATTCATCCAACCTAGTTGGATGAATCTTATTGTAGCCAGCTGACCCAGTGGCTAACGCGTCGGTCTGGAGTTTTATGACTCTCTGACCGCACGTTCTATCCCCACCCGTGGTATGGTTTGTTTGCAATCGTGTCATTACGATTTCATGAGTCAAGTTTACATATACAATATCCTTCGTGTTTATACTGCAGGCAGTAACTGTCAGTTTGTTGTCTTAGCAGCGTTTCCCTTAGTCAACAATACTTAAGCCTTATTCTGGTAAAACTTTCCAGTGACTAGTAAATTCATAAGTATATTTATAGAAATGTTAAACAAAGAATATTACAACCTGCTAACTGCTATACTAATAGGTTTCCAGTCTGCAAATTCATGTATATAAATCTATATTGCATCCTGTACATAAATTTATATAGCATCATGTATATAAATCTATATTGCATCATGTATATAAATCTATATAACATCATGTATATAAATTTATATAGCATCATGTATATAAATTTATATAGCATCATGTATATAAATCTATATAGCATGTATATAAATTTATATAGCATCATGTATATAAATTTATATAGCATCATGTATATAAATTTATATAGCATCATGTATATAAATTTATATAGCATCATGTATATAAATCTATATAGCATCATGTTTTTAAATCTATATAGCATCATGTATATAAATTTATATAGCATCATGTATATAAATTTATATAGCATCATGTATATAAATTTATATAGCATCATGTATATAAATCTATATAGCATCATGTTTTTAAATCTATATAGCATCATGTATATAAATTTATATAGCATCATGTATATAAATCTATATTGCATCCTGTATATAAATCTATATAGCATCATGTATATAAATCTATATAGTTTAGAAAGATACGTAAGCAAACACTGACATATTTATTAGAAAAAGTTTCGGTCCTGGACCTTGGAAGTGATCAAGGTCCTGGGACCGAAACGTTTTCTAACAAATATGTGTTAGTGTTTGCTTACATATCTTTCTAAACCAATTTGTCAGTATTTATTACCAAGGTTTATACCATAAATATATGTAACACTAGACACGGAGCGTGACCAGAAAGTTATTGTTTAAACCTGTACGAACTGTGATGGAAGACTGAAAGGAGGAAAAGAGGCGGCATGATAATCACGGGTCAAATATGAACTCCAAATAATAATGTGGACAGGTTTTCTGATAACTGCGAGAGGGATAACTAGAAAACACAGATGTAAATTGAGGAAAGGTGGAGCCGACGGGACTTAGCGACTTTGTAAATGGTTCAGATCGGACCTAAACGTCATCGTAAGCTTCTTTTTCTCCTATTTTCTATTCTGCGTCATAGAATGATTGAGCAGATGAATAATTTAAGAGAGGTGGAAAGTTCTATTGCAAGATGACATGCTAAAAAAGTATAATAAACAGCTTATTGTACACGACTCAAGTATAACTCGACTCTTGTAGGTAATAACACACACGGGAGCTGTGCCTCGACCCCTGCAACCACATATGAGTGAGCGCACGCACACACACACACACACACACACACACACACACACACACACACACACACAGAAACCTGCTCATTAGTTCCAAACACTAATGCGGAAAAATCACATGACGCAGCCAGACATACGTTTTTATGTTCATTTCTATTTTCGTCATTTTCCTTGTTCTGAAGGAAGAAAAGGGAGGTGCAAGAGAAGGAAAAGGAAGTGGAGGAGGACGAAGTAGAAGACGAATATTAGGAGGAAGAAGTGGAGAGTCATAGGAGGCGGAGAATGGGGAAGAAAATGAGGAGGAAGAAAAGAAGGAGGGAAGGAGGAAAAGGACGAAGAAGAGGAAGTGACTATAAGAGAGAAAGAGATAGAGAGTACATGACAAAGAATAGAAAGCGAGGGCAAGAGTGCCAGAGTACACATGAAAGACAATTAAAGTGAAACGCAGCAATTACTCTCCGTCGCTCCTAATTACAACTTAACACCACACTTACAGTAAGTTGTTAGGAACCTACTAGCACGACAACAGTCAGTAACCTACTAGTATAACAACAGTCAGTCGATACACTCAGCCCCAGGCACAGACTCGTGGATCTCCTTGCTCATTAAGAACAAGTGCCTTAAGTATGCTATGGAAAAGGAGCATAGACACGGATGAAATCCCATAGTCACTAAAAACAACGGATATAGCCCCACTCCATGAAGGTGGCAGCAAAGCAATACCTAAGAACCGTAGACCAATAGCTTCAACGTCCCACATAATAAAAATCTTGGAAAGTGTTCTAAGAAGCATGATCGCAAATCACTTGGATTCCCAATAATTGCACAATCCAGGGGAGCATGGGTTTAGATCAGTTTGATCCTGCCTCTCGCAGCTACTGGACCACTATGATATGGTCTTTGATGCACTGGAAAACAAGCAGAATGCAGATGTAGTATACACAGATTTTCCAAAAGCCTTTAACAAGTACGAGCATGGTGTAATAGCGCAAAAATACGTGCTAATACGTGCTAAAGGGATAATTAGCAAAGTGGGCAGATGGATGTTCAACTTTCTAACCAATTGAACACAAAGAGTAGCGGTAGAGTTAAATCGGAGGCTGCCACAATGAAAAACACTGTTCCACAAGGCACAGTACTCGCCCCATCCTGTTTCTCACATCAGACATGGAGAGAGATGTAAACAACAGCACCGTGTCATCCTTTGCAGACGATACTATACTCTGAATGAGACTCATCCATTAAGGACACAGAAAATAATTCGATGTTCAATACGATATATTTCAACTACTCAGTTATGGAAAACTGGAGGAAATATCTGGAACCGAGTATATTACAAACTCTAGTCACACAATAGACAAGCACGACAGTCAGGAACCTACTAGCAGGTTAACAGTCAGGAACCTACTATCAAGACAACAGTCAGGAACCTATCAAGACAACAGTCAGGAACCTACTAACACGACAACATTTAAAAACCTACTAGCACGACAACAGAGACCTACTAGTACAATAGTCAGGACCCTACTACCACAGTAGTCAGGAACCTACTAGCACAACAGTCAGGAACCCACTAGCACAAGAGTAGGGAACCCACTAGCACAAGAGTAGGGAACCCACTAGCACAAGAGAAGGGAACCCACTAGCACAATAATAAGTAATGTACTAGCACGACAACAGAAAACTAGTACAACAGTCAGGAACCTTCTAGTACGACAACTGTTAGGAACCTACTAGTACGACAACAGTCAGGAACCTGCGTAAGTCAAACACAAGAGCTCCACTCATCTACGGCAATCAGTGGTATGAGAGCTTTTCATTCTTCTACAAGACTCAGACATTTAAACGCTTGTCAGCGCTCCTTAAAATGTGTATATGCAGCAAACATTGAGGCTGATCATCTTCGAACAATGCATGGAAGTAGGACACTGTAAGCACCATCGATCGTGTTCTAGTCACTGGACTTTCAACACTTTAGTAACTTTAGTCATGTATGATATATATACAGCGAGAGGAGACAATTTGTGTCATGCATTTACAGTATAAAATGAGCCCATAACACTCAGCAGAATAAGAAATATCAGATTGAGGTTCATTAGTGACACTACAGACTGAGGTTCACTGCTGACACACTACAGACTGAGGTTCACTGCTGACACACTACAGACTGAGGTTCATTAGTGACACACTGCAGACTGAGGTACACTCAGGGTGCACCAAACACGTAGCACAAATCTGGACAAAACATTTATCAATATGCTAGACACTATGCTGCCTCTTGTGTCTTTCTATATGACTGAGGTCTGTAGCTCCTGTCCTCAGAGTATATACTCAGTGTCCGGTTCTGGCCCCTTCATTATTCTTCATAACCTTGCATTTGCTGGGGCTGAATTCTAGTAACCATTTATCTAGCCAATTCTCTAGGTTTTTTCCCCAGATCCATGTGTAGTTTTTACCCATCCTCATCTGTTTGTATTCTCCGCATTAGATTTACCTCATCAACGAACAGATGCATCAGACTCGATCCCATTTGGTATGTCGTTCACTCATACCAGAAACAGTACTGGCTCTAATTCCGATCCTTGCAGAACCCTGCTTGTTACTCATCCCCATTTTTATTTCTCTTCCTGGATATTCGCTTGTCGCTTCCTTGGATCCGCTCTGTTACATTTCCTGTCAGTTTTGCATGCACCTCAATTTAAGTCCGAGTGTTTTGAAGGTTACAGTATAGTAGCAAATACCTTCTTGCAGTCTAAAAAATGCAATCCATCCAACCCTCTCTTTCCTCTCTTCCTTACGTTAGTTTTTTTTTTTACGTTAGTTTGTCAATGAATTCCAATAGGATGGAAAGACAAGATTTACCATCTCTGAACTCTTGCTGGTTCTTACTGTATATCTGCCACAACTTCTCTCCAAGTGTTCTGGCACTCTCCTGACTATGTTCTCCATTACATGATATGTATGACAATGAAACTCATCTGTAGTTCAACGGTTTCTGTCTCCTTTCTTATATACAGGAATTACAGTAAATTCGTTATCTTTCAGATCTTTGGCAATTGTTCTTTGTCCATTAACTTCTTGTAGATCATAGGTAGAGATTCAGACAATGCTTCTGCTTCCTCTCACAAAATCTATGGTGACTAATTATCAGGTCTAATTGCCTTTGATGAATCCAGCTCCATTATTTTTTTTCTCTATGTTGTATGTATAGATTCCAGTACCTGCTAGTAAACTTTTTCCCTAGACTTCCTGGCATTACTGTTTTCAAGAGAAGACCTTTAATCGTTTGTTCAGAACTTCGCAGACTTTCTTTTAATTTTTCCGTAAGCTCTCTTTTCTTCTTCAGTCGAATTACCTGATCTTATACTGTCCTTTTTTCTTCTGATGTGACTGTGATGCAGTTCTGTTTGAGACTTGGCCTAGGCTATGTCGTTTTCGAATCGTCACTCAGCCATTCTCCTCAACCTTGCAAATTCGTTTCTAGCTAATTTATTCTCATCTATGTTTTGTTTCCTATAGTTTTTTCCACGCTTTCGTGTTTCTCTCTTTTGCCTCTCTGCATCTCTGGTTTAACCATGGGCTCTCTTTGTCTTTGCTATTTCCAGTTCTTCCAGATATGAAGTTTTCCTCTGCCTTCTGGCACTTTCATGCTACGTTCTTCACCATTTCACCCACTGACATCCCTTCAAGTTTCCTTACCCACTGCACTGGACTCAGGAATGTCCTTATTTCTGCAAAGTTCCTCTTCTAAAGTCTGGCTTCTTGCACTCTGCACTTGCTATTCTTTCTTCTAAGCTTAGTTCCAAAAGGTTCTCAAAGTTCAGTATTGTATGGTCGTTAGTACCATGAGGGCTCTTATAGTTTAATTCTTCGAAGTCAGACATACAGTAAATACCAGATTCAGTCTTACTTTATCTCTTTCTCTCTCTCTCTCTCTCTCTCTCTCTCTCTCTCTCTCTCTCTCTCTCTCTCTCTCTCTCTCTCTCTCTCTCTGTATCCTTATCATGCTGGCACAAAATTTTCCCCATAACTGCCTTAATCAGCTTGGTCCTCAATGTTTCCAGTTCCCCGTGTGGATTCCTGTTCTCCAATATATTTCTTTGTGGTTGAAATAACTTTGTGCTGCTTCTGTTATATCATCCAAAGTTTTGTTGGCTTGGTCTTCTGTTATCAGGCAGTGAATTGTGCATCACTGCAATTATTTCTTGGGGTTCCCCAGTCTTTACTGATCCTACTGTGAGGCTGACTGCCTCTTATCTGCTTATCCCTCTCACTTCTTTAAAAATTCTACTGATTTCTGAATAACAGTGCCATTTTTTTTCTCCCGTGTTTTTTCTGTCTTTCCTTATCACTTGATATCCAGTTGGAAATATCATCTGATATATTGGTCAGCTTTGTTTCTGATAGCTACGATGTCTAGAGTTCCTCAGCCATTCATTTCTTCAACTCATCACTTTTGATAATAAATCAGTGTTTATGTACCTCCCTCTGGTCTTACTTTCCCAAATCAGGCACTGGTTTGTTTCGTCTACTCCCTCTGTATATTGTTTTTTCTGACAGGAGTGGGGGAGGTCTGGTTAAGGGTTGGCCCCCAGGCAGGGAAGGCGAAAGGGAAGGATGTGGGGAGAAGGAGAAGGGTGTAGGGAGAAGGGAAAAGGGTGGGGGGCTTGTGTTTATATTGATGCTGGGGAAGTGGTCATTGGCCTAGAATTGGGCCAGCTGGGAAAGGAATTGGGGTTGCAGCTAGAGAATTTCCGTGAGTTACAGTGCTCCCTTCTAATGGACCCTCTGCCTAAGGGGTTTGCTCATATCCAGCTGTTTGCCCTCCATCGCTGTTGTCTCCCACTCCAGTAATACACGACTACAGAGTTGCGTGGCCTTCAGGCGCACTTTTTTTTTTATTTTAAGAGCCTGTCCCGAGCTATATGGGATCTGAAGGTTAAGTTAATAAAAAATCTGATATCTGCCCAATATCTTCCTCTCCTCCTGTGTCCTCAATGATCAATGTAATCTTAAGCTTCCGTCTCATACTTCCTGGCTCCATTAACTTCTGAGTTCATAGATTATAATTTCCTTCCATCTTTCTTCCTTCCATTGCCGTTCCCTCTAGATTTCTTCTTCTGATTTCACTATTTCCCTACAATTTCTCTTATCACCTCCCTAGCCTATTTTCAGAAAGCATTTCTGCTGGTGACATTTTGTCGTCTCTGGACCCCTCTACACTTCCTCTCCTTCCTGCACTGTTATTACCCCAAATATCCTCCTTTTCATTTCCTTTATGGACTCCTTCACTTTTTTTTTCTTCCCCTCCTTCAGATTTAAGCTCCTTTTTTCTGTTATATTAACCTTATTAATCTGTTCTTTAACCTTTTCCATTGTTTTGTCAATATTATAAAAGTTTCCTTCAGAAGGGAATCAAACTGCCCTTCAAACACCTTCCTCAGTGTTCCTTCCTCCATATTTCCCTGATTCTTTTTGTATGCTCTTCTGGCGTTAGGGTTCTTAATTCTGTCATTTTTACCATTCTTTACCTGTTCTCCAACCTCTTGTGTTGTTCCATGCTGCTTCACTTTACCCCTCATGGAACTGACATTCCCTGCAAACTTATCTCTTATCGCTCCTAGATGGTGCTATCAACCAGTTTCATGCCCCTGTGTGTGTGTGTGTGTGTGTGTGTGTGTGTGTGTGTGTGTGTGTGTGTATCTTACATACTCAACATATCACAAATATTAAATTCACAGAGAAGCTCTACTTTAGGCAATATACAGCGCCTATGGACTGATAGACAATCAGATTTGATCCGAGGAAGGTCACTTCCTTAGACTAAGAGCCTTTTATTCATATTAAGGTTCGCCTTTAAGAAGGATATAATCAGCTGCATTTCTTTTTCCTTAATTCTTAGACATTACAAAAGTGTCTGCCAGATATACTATATTGTCATCATTCTTACTGCTAAGAAATCATATCGAATACTGGTGTGTCCTCATCAGCATATTTATTAAAATTTTCTGGATTCGCTGATATTTATATTATTGGGCTTATAGGTTAGATCAGGAAAGGTTTGTCAGGAAACAGGACAAGTGTTTCCTGACGCTGGTCTTAGTCATATGATGACCCACAGCTGGAGCTTTTGGTCATCTGACCGAGGCCTTCCACTAGCTTAAGTTATTATAACAATACAATAGGGACAGGGTTCATTTCTCGTCAAGGTGAGATGTACGAATTAGTGTCCTTAACACTGATGTCCACTCTTCACCTACTTACCTAAACCTTATTAAATCAAATACCACTTTGAGTGAGCTTATTAAACATAATACACTTTTACGATTTTTTTACACCTACTTAATTATTGGTTCAGTTGGGAAAGCGATGTTTCTTTATCGTATCCTGGATATATTTTATTAATTACTTAGAAGTTACTAAACTGGTGAAGAACATTGTATACGAAACAATATGTAAACAAAATGCTTTGATGATTTATCTTCCTTGATTTAATCAACAAAATATTTTAATAGGGGAGGATAGAGAAAAACAAGAAGTAAATGAGATGGAACATCAACAACGAAGAATGAGAGGGGAAGGAGGCAGGAACGACCAACGAAAGTTAGAGGGGAAAGGAATAACGAACGAGAAGAGGAAATACGGATAACGAACGCGGAGAAAAATAACGAATAACCAACTACAAAAGGCGAAGAAGGGGGGGAAAAAATAAGGAGCGAGAAGAGGGGAGACTAGACACGAATAACAAATGACGAAAGGGGAGAGGGACCAAGAATTATTTTCTTTGGCCTTGCGCATGTCTTACGAACATTTAAGAAAGTCTCACTACACGCAACAACAACAACAACAACAACAACAACAACAACAACAACAACAACACTCCTTGTTATCCAGTGTTTTGCAAGGATTAACTGTCCTTATTATTCTTGTATATAGTTCACGCTCCACTTTACAATTATGTTTTTATCGCATTTTTTTTTAATTGTATGCTTTGTAATAAACATATATCATGCCGTGTTTGTTTCCCCATTACTGTGTTTTTTTTTTTAAAGTTCTTTCAGTGTAGTAACAGTTTTAATTTTCACCCTTATCCACTCGGATATCTTTTCTTACCTCTTCTCGGCCAGGTTTTCTTATATCCACTCAAACACCTCTGTTACTCCTGCTGCTACGGTGTGATACCATGTCAAAAGGCGGATTTCCTATCTCTCTCTCTCTAAGTTTACTTCAGGGAAGTATTCGAAACTGTGTAATTACTAGCACCCAGGGGCCTTTAGTATTCAATGTCTCCTATATCAGAATGACTCAAGGCAAATCTCAAGTCATTCTCTGCTGGTTCATCCTCTCTCTCTCTCTCTCTCTCTCTCTGTCTCTGTCTCTCTCTCTCCCCATCCCCCTGGTTGTGTCCCTGACATGTAGGTAGGATGGAACAAGTATATCTCGCTGATCTCATCGAAGCAGAGTTTTGATTGGCTGCCAACGCTGCAAACTACCTGCCCACTTGTTTCATGGTTGGTGCGAGTGAAGCTGGCATGAGTCACCAGACGTAACTGTGGGGCTCTTCCTTGCTCTCGCTCTCTCTCTCTCTCTCTCTCTCTCTGTCTCACTCGCTGCTCCTCTCAGATGAATTATTATTATTAAAATCAAGGGGGAAGCGCTAAACCCGGAGGCCTCTCAGAGGAAACACCTTCTCTCTGTTTGTATGGGAGAATGCTATTCTCAGCTCGTGTTATTTAGACAGTGTTATTGTAGTGTATGTCTTCATTGGTGAGCAGGGACACACATCTTGTTACTCTGTGCAACTCAGTTCACAGAGCATTATTTAGATTTAATGATATCTGACGTTTTCAGAGGTTGTGCAAGTCGTGACACACTATCTCTGGTCCCATGGCGTCCATATAATGTTGTAGTCGGGAATTTAGAATTGCTGAACTCATTTTCAGTAATAAAGGAGTCATTTTCTCTCCTTGTTCCTTGCCTGACATTGGGCTGTTCACAGCTACTTCGAGCAATATTGTTTTTTGGTGAATGGGTCGTCCTGCTGCTCAAGCAAGTTGTTATACTGCCTTGATGGTTCAGAAGTTACCCTATCTAGGGACCTGCTTTTTCTCAAACACATTCTCAATCTTGTCTAACAGAGCACAAACCGAGTATACTAACACATATACTAACACGTCTATATTACTCTCGTACTTACCAGTACATCTCATCAGAACACTATACCATATGGTAAATATTAAGAGTACAAGATACAGTATCTTATCTAAAGTGTTCATAGCACCATATATATGATATACAAGTATAATAAGCTTTACTCCAAGAATTGTGTAACGTCTATCTCTTTAATTATTCAAATTGCATTGATTGCATGTATTACCGCCTAGACACTCTTACTCTTAAAGCTCTCAATTTTAATTTAGTTGGTTTGTATTTATCAAGTTGTAATACAAAGTGTTACTGAGAAGCCACATAATATGCAGAATAACTGGACTAGAAGTCTTACTAACAGAATGTTACAAAATCAGAAACAGGCCAGATGCTAAAGGAGGATCAATAAGTTGACTTAGTATTCTATTGGGATATCTCTGCTATTAGATGTTCTATTTTCTATTCATCTCCTTCGGTTTCTTGGCTTCTTTAATTTTCCAGGCCTTGTACCTTTGCCTCAGCATCTACAGCCCCGCTCTCCCATTACATGCTTTCTACAGATAACTTGCCCTTCATTTCTATCCAATATTTACTATTTTTTTTTACCAATGCTTCTTCCATTTTGAATCTGAAGACAATTAAAATGAATTTTTCCTCTGTCCATTCATATGTGGAAAGAGCTTTGAATGTTCACTCTCTTTGGAGACGTAGAATGAGAGGAGATATCAATGAAGTATATAAGTGGATGAGGGGCATAAACAAAGGCAATATAAATAAAGTACTGAGAATATCGAATCAAGTAAGAACCAGAAATAACGGATTTAGATATGGAAAGGACATAGGTAAGTTCTGGTTTTCAGAGTTGTCGATGGGTGGAACAATCTTCCGTGTAGGGTAATAGAGGTTAAGATCTTGGGTAGCTTTAAAAAGAGACAGGACAAATATATGAGCCGGAAGGACTGGGTTTGATTAGTATCTGAAGTATTGAAGCCAATTCTTGGGGAGTTTTGGGAAAAGGCTCCCCTCAAGGGAGGTTCCTAGATGCTGATGAGGGGCTCTTGATATAGGGAATTGGATCTGTGCTCCAGTTCCCTGAATTGAGCCTGAATGCCTTCCATCCCCCCTCCTCATGCGCTGTACAATCCTCTGGGTTTAGCGCTCCCCCATGATAATAATTGGGAAAAGGCGGGGTAAGTATTTGGGTGGGAATGGTTGCTTCAGAGAAGGGCCAGTAGGCCTGCTGCAGTGCGGTACAGATAATCCGAACTGTATAGACGAGCGTGTGCGTGCGTGTGCGTGTGCGTGTGTGTGTGTACTCACCTAGTTGTACTCACCTAGTTGAGGTTGCGGGGGTCGAGTCCGAGCTCCTGGCCCCGCCTCTTCACTGATCGCTACTAGGTCACTCTCCCTGAGCCGTGAGCTTTATCATACCTCTGCTTAAAGCTATGTATGGATCCTGCCTCCACTACATCGCTTCCCAAACTATTCCACTTACTGACTACTCTGTGGCTGAAGAAATACTTCCTAACATCCCTGTGATTCATCTGTGTCTTCAGCTTTCAACTGTGTGTGTGTGTGTGTGTGTGTGTGTGTGTGTGTGTGTGTGTGTGTTTGTGTGTGTAGTTACAGGGGTCGATTCACAGCTTCTGGCCCCACCTCTCTGCTAGTCGCCACTAGGTCCACTCTCTCCCTACTCCAAGAGCCATATTGTATCTCATCTTAAAGGTCTGCATGGATCCTGCCCCTGCTAGTTCACTCTCCAGATTGTTCCATTTCCTGGCAATTATAAGGCTGAAAAAATACTTCCTAACATCCTTATGACTTATCTGAGTTTTCGGCTTCTAGTTGTGCCCTCTTGTTCCTAATTTCCATCTCTGAAACATTCTGCCCTTGTTCACCCTGTCACATCCTCTCAATATTTTGTAAGTCGTTCTTATATTCTCCCATAGTCCTCTTGTCCTCTGTCATCAGGATAAGTTCTTAACCTTAACCTCTCCTCACAGGACATACCTTCTATGTCTGGGACTAGTCTTGTTGCAAATTCTTCACTTTCTCCAATTTCTTAATATGCTTAACCAGGTGTGGGACCATAGTTGTGCTGCATTCTCCAATATGGGCCTGACGTACACGGTGTACAGTGTCGTGAATGACTCCTTAAGTAAATATCGAAAATCTATTCTTAGATTTGCCAGACATGCATTTGCTGCAGCAGTTACTCTGCCGATGTGCGCCTCAGGGGATATATTGGGTATGATACTCACCCCAAGGTTCTTCTCCTTAGTGAAGATTCTAGCCTTTACCGCACGAACCTGTACTCCGTCTGCGATCTTCTCTGGGGTTAAACTCCAGGATCCATCTGCCGGACCAGGCCTACAACCTGTCCAGATCCATTTGTAACTTTTCATGGTCCTCGTCGGCTTTAATTATCCTCAATAGTTTTACGTCATTTGCGAGCTGGGATGACTATCCCTTCTGTCAAGTCATTCACTCATTGAAGAAACAGCACCGGTACTAGGAATGATCCTTGTGGAACTCCACTTGTAACATGCATCATTTTAACACCTCTTCACGACCCATCATTCGTCGCTTCCTTCCTGTCAGATATGTCTTTATCCACTGTAGGGTGTTCCTACTATTTCTACCTGGTCCTCTAGCTTCTGTATTAGTCTCTTGTATGGTACTGTTTCAAAAGCTTTCTTACAATCCAGGAAAATGCAATCTATTCATCCCTCTCCCTCTCCTGCCTTACTTCTGCTACCTTGCTGTATAACCTCCAGTTTGTGACACCTGGGTTTTCCATTCCTGAAGCCGTGCTGGTTGTCTTATGAACTTACTACTTTCTAGGTGCTAAAGATAAGAACATAACAAAGAAGGAACACTGCATCAGGCCTGCTGGCCCATGCGGAGCAGGTCCAAGTTTCCCACCGGCTTAAGCCAATGACCCAACCTAGTAAGGTCAGGTCACATCCACTTAATTAAGGAAGGAGCACAGCATCAGACCTATTAGCACAAATTAGTCAGGTCCAACTCACACCCACCCACACCCACTGCATTTATTTATCTAACCAATTTTTAAAACTACTCGGGAGTTTGTTCCACTCATCCACAACTCTATTACCAAACCAGTGCTTTCCTATATCCTTCCTGAATCTGAATTTTTCCAACTTAAAACCATTGCTACGAGTTCTGTCTTGGCTAGATAATTTTAGCACACTGTTTACATTCCCTTTATTTATTTCTGTTTTCCATTTATACACCTCAGTCATATCCACTCTAATTCTACGTCTTTTTAGAGAGTGCAGAGTCAGTATTTGCTCATAGGGAATATTTCTGATACATGGGATCAAACTTGTCATCCTCCTTTGTACGTTTTCCAGAGCATTTATATCCATTCTGTAATACGGTGATCAGCACTGTGCAGCATAATCTAAATGAAACCTAACCAAACTAACATATACTCTCTGACCGCGGGTTCAATCCCGCCCATGATATGGTTTAACTGACTTAAGAAATCGTAATGACACGATTGCAAATAAACCATACCCCCGGCCGGGATTGAACCCGCGGTCATTACGATTTCTTAAGTCATGTTGACGGCAGTGAAGGGACTTGAGCTAGAGTTCGTCACGGCCACGCTAGCTGGAGATTCGTCTGTAAAAACTTGCATTTGTGGTCACAGAGGTGCCTGTGCTAACTTTCCTATGGTGTAGAAATATACCTAGTTGGATGAATCTTATTGTGGCTAGCTGGTCTAGTGGCTAACGCGACGGGCTGGAGTTTTGAGACTATGACCGCGGGTTCAATCCCGGCCGGGGGTATGGTTTTTATGATGATATGGTTTGTTTGCAATCGTGTCATTACGATTTCGTGAGTCATGTATAGAGTTGAACAACTTGAGAATTTCTATTATTTATGCTTCTTGATATGAAGCCAAGGATTCTGTTCGCTTTATCGCGAACACTTGTGGACTGTTGTCTTGGTTTTAGATTACTGCTAACCAGAACTCCCAAATCCTTTTCGCAATCAGTAATATTAAGATCTACATTATTTAGTTTGTATGTGGCATGGTTATTTTTCTGTCCAATGTTTGGAACTTTGCTTGTCCATAACTTTACATACATGTCAGTGACTAGTCTGTAGTTTAACACTGCCTGTCTGTCTCCTTTCTTAAAAACTGGGACTACATTTGTTGTCCACAGCTCTGGAAGTTGCCCTTTTTCGATGAATTTGTTGAAGATTGTTGTTAGCTGCATGCACAGTGCCTCCATTCCCTCTCTCAGTACTTATGGAGAGTATCTTGTCCCACTTCCTTCGAGGTATCTAATTCACATAGCTTCTTTGTCCCCTCCCCAGTTGTGTGTAGTGTGTCCAACGCTTGCTGGTGCATTATACTGCTTTGGTTTGCTTGAAGTCTTTGTCTCCTCTGAGAATACCTCCCTAAATGTCATGTTCAGGTCTTCACAGATTTCCTGGTCATTCCTTCTGATCTCCCCACCTAACTTCTTCAGCCTGATGGCCTGGTTCCTCCTGATGTGGTTATATAACAACTTTGAATCAGCTTTAGCTATATCATTTTCAAATTTCCGTTGAGCCTCCCTCCTCCTCTATGCATACTCGTTTTTTGCTCTTCGGTTCAACTCCTTATTTTCCTGAGTTCTTTGCCTTCTATTCTCTTCCATGTTCTAGCACATTTGGCTTAGCTATGTTTAGGTAGGTGTACTCGCCTAATTGTGGTTGCAGGGATCGTGCCTCCTCTCTGGTCGCTACTAGGTCCAATCTCTCCCTGCTCCATGAGCTTTATCATACCTACTCTTAAGGCCTCCACTACATAACTCTCCAGATTGTTCCACTTCCTGGCAACTCTATGGTTGAAGAAATACTTCCTAACATCCCTGTGGCTCATCTGAGTTTTCAACTTCCAGTTGTGACCCCTTGTTGCTGTGTCACATCTCTGAAACATTCTGTCCTTATTCACCCTTTCAGCTCCTCTCAGTATTTTAAATGTCGTTATCATGTCCTCCCTATCCCTCCTGTCTTCCAGTGTTGTCAAGTTGAGTTCCCTCAACCTCTCCTCGTAGGACATACCCCTTAACTCCGAGACTAGTCTTGTTGCAAACCTTTGTACTTTGTCTAATTTCTTGACGTGTTTGACCAGTTGTGGATTCCATACTGGTGCTGCCTCCAATATGGGTCTGAGTCACGTACACGGTGTACAGTGTCGTGAATGACTCCTTAGATGTCTAAGTGTTATTCTCAGGTTCACCTGGCGTCCATATGCTGCAGCAGTTATTTGGTTGATGCGTGCCTCAGGAGATGTGCTCGGTACGATACTCACCCCAAGATCCTTATCCCTGAGTGAGTTTTGCAGCTTTTGAGCTTTTAGGCTGTAATCCATCTGCAGTCTTCTTTGTCCTTCCCCAAGCTTCATAACTTGGCACTTGCTGGGGTTAAACTCCAAGAGCTTGGACAGGCTTGCAACCTGTCCAGATCTCCTTGTAGGCTTACCTGATCCTCGTCCGCTTGTATTCTCATTAGTTTCACATCGTCTGCAAACAGGCACACCTCTGACTTTCTCCCTTTTCTGTCATGTCATTTACATATACAAGAAACAGCACTGGACCTAGGACTGACCCTTGTGGAATCCCACTCACAACATGCACCCACTCTAAGACCTTGTCTCGGACCGACACACGTTGTTTCCTTCCTTTCGGGTATTCCCTGATCCATTGCAGTACTTTCTCTCCTATTCCTATACACAAATAACCCGCACATAGAGGAGAGGAGCTTACGACGACGTTTCGGTCCGACTTGGACCATTTACAAAGTCACACTAACGAGAAGTGGAGCAGGATGGGTATATATAGGCAGGAAGAGGAAGAGGTGGTGGTGGTGGTGGTGGTGGTGGTGGTGGTGGTGGTGGTGGTGGTGGTGGTGGTGGTGGTGGTGGTGGTGGTGGTGGTAGTGGTAGTGGTAGTAGTAGTAGTAATAGTAGTGGTGGTGGTAGTGGGGAATTAAGGAGGAGGAGGAGCCAGTCATATACAAAGAAAGGGGAGCACTACAAGGGAGCTAGGTGCCCACAGAGGGAGAGCAAGAACACAGAGGTGGGGGGGAGGGGGAGTAATGAAATAAATAATTTAGGAACAGAAACACAAGACAGAAGAAAGACAACCCATCTAGTTTTTCAACCAGCCTCTTGTGTGGTAGTGTGTCTGAAGCCTTCTTACAATCCAAGAAGATGCGCTACCCATCCCTCTTTCTCTCTCTTGTCTTACTTCTGTTACCTTGTCATAGAACTCCAATAGGTTCGTGAAACAGGATTTTCCTTCCCTGAAGCCGTTCTGGTTGTCATGTATTCTAGGTGCTCCATCACTCCTTTCTTGATAATCTTCTCCATAACTTTGCATACATGTCATAAACATTGGTCAGTAATTTAGTGCAGCCTGTCGGTCTCCTTTCTTAAAAATCGGGACTACATTTGCTGTAGATAGGTTTTCAGGTGTGTGTGTGTGTGTGTGTGTGTGTGTGTGTGTGTGTGTGTGTGTGTGTGTGTGTGTGTGTGTGTGTGTGTGTGTGTGTGTGTGTGTGCGCGCGCGCGCGCGCGCCTAATTGTGACTAGGGATCAAAAGGTTAGCTGCAGACCCCACGCTTCCGCTGGCCAATTTCACTCCTGGCTGCGTGAACCATTTTGTACCTATTCTTAAAGCTGTGTATGGATTCTGCCTCTACCACTTTGCTACCCAGATTATTTCACTTTCTGACCACATCTCTAACTAATCTGTGCTTTTAACTTCTAGTTGTGACCTCGTGTACCTAAGACCGGCCTCACAAACCGACTCTCCTTGTCCCCCTTGTCAATTCCTCTGAGTATTTGCACGTCGTAATCATATCACCTCTGGTTCTGTCCTCTAATATTGTCAGGTTTAGCTCCTCTAGCCTCTCATAGGTTATTCCACTCAGCTCTGGGTTTACCTGCCTGGGGACTACCTGCTGGGGGCCTGCCTGCCTGGGGTCTACCTGCCTGGGGGTCTACCTGCCTGGGGGTCTACCTGCCTGGGGGTCTACCTGCCTGGGGTCTACCTACAGGTCATTCGGAAGATCAAGTCT